>NW_028133523.1:0-19803 GCF_964662115.1 Mustela nivalis
ACACAATTTTCCCCAAGTCATTTGATTCCATCTATATACTACCTCATAGAGCGCATTAAATTTTCTTCAGCCAAAGGAAACATGAGTCATGAACTATTTTATTTTCTATTTATCTTTTGTCCCTTTCCTTCTATTTAGGCACACAATTGCAAGCACAGACTCATGCCTGGCCACTTCTATATCTTCTACTTCTCTTGAAGTAGAAAAGAAAGGGAATTTTCTCTACAAATTCTCATTTTTTAAAAAAGGGAGAAATCTTCAATAGGAAAGTGGGATGTGCATCTTCCTTAATTTTCACTTTATGCTCAGTTTTCTCTTGGTTGTATAACCTCTACCAATAAAAATAGTTTAAAAGAAAATCTACTGATCACACTAGTCCCATCAAAGCCCTCTATCTGCAAATATAGGAATGTTTAATTTGAATGCATCTGGAAGAAGATGAGCAGGAAGGAAGTTCTGTTCCTGATAGGGTTTGTCATAAAGCCTATTTTTACTCTATCTGTTGATTCTTTGTAATGATATAATAGTCACGACAGTAAGCATCTAGAATCCAACCAAATGGCTTAGAAATAAGTAACAGTATAATGCAAATAACTGTTGTGAAGAATTTTCTCATCTAATTTTTGCACAATCTGCATGATCCTACTTAAAGCTATATTCTGAAGCTTGTATTGGAAAAGTAAGTTCTTAAATTAATGATCTTTGTACTTCCACCTTAAGAGACTAGAGGGAAAGTGTACAAGGAAATCTCCATAACTTACCCAATTATTTTTCTGTAACCTAAAAATGCTCTAAAAATTAAAGTCTACTAAAAAAGAGAGAGAGAGAGAGAGAGAGAGAGAGAGAGAAATTAAATCCAAAATGAGCAGGAGGAAAGAATGAAAATCTGAACAGGAATCAATGAAAGAAAAAAAATAAGAGAGGGATCAAAAGCTGATTCTTCAAGAGAAAGACAATTTATATGTCCAGCCAGAGTGATCAGATAAAAAAGATAAAAAGTGCTAACAGCTGACTTTACAGATTACCTTCCCACAAAGAAACTTCCAGGCCCTACTGGCCGCACTGTTAAATGTCATCAAACATTGAAGAAAACAAGACTAATATCAATTCTATATTACCTCTTCCAGAATATGGGAAGCATCCCAACTCATTCTGTGAGGTCAGCATTACTCTGAATCCAAAATGAGACAAAGATATTACAAAAACAAACAAACAAACAAACAAACAAGCTGAAATCCCTATGAACACAAATTCTCAACAACATTTTTGCAAATCAAATAGGAAAAGAAAAATGAGAATGAAATATATATGATTTTTGCCCAAACAGCATTAGAATATGAGCAAGAAATGAAAGACCTAATTGTCTGCATACTATGATTCCTAGGAAATTTGGTCAAGGCACAGAAACACAAAAGCAAAAACAATAAACTCTAATGTATGCCAATTGAGAAGGTCCCCAATGAAGAAGGCAATGAATTTTAGCATTAGGACAGCTGGTCGACTGGAAGAACAAGTAGCCCCTTGCTGGAGAACACTGGACTTTCCTGGGGTATTTTTAATTGACTGTGAAACATTGCTGCTACTACAATGAGCTATGAAGATGTAAGACTCTGGGAATATATGTGCCCACTGATGGCAGCGCCTCCTGAATATGAGATATGGGGAGAAGGACAACAGTTAACACCAAGACTGTGCCCTCCGAGCGGTCAGTGTTACCAATATGGCAGAGAATTTCAGTGGTTAGACTGGAGTTTACAGTTGAAGGTCTCACAAGCTGGGAGGTGGAATGTTATGAAGCTATCGCAATGCAGTAGTAATAGAAAACTCAACTAAACAGTGGCAGTAGAAACTGAAAAGAAAGAATGAATAAAGTTAGAAAGGGCACTTGGTAGTCTGAATATTACTGAGGGTGGGTTTAGTCTTCAGTTCTAAACTGTTGGTTAAAACCCTACTGGAAAAAAAATAAAAAATAAAACCCCACCAGGGATGGGGAAGAAAAACCCTGTACTTCATAAATTAAACTAATGAGTTCATTTAGGAAATGTGGCTAGAACCAGATGCTTTACTACATCCCCCAACCCCCACTAACCTATATCCCAAATCTCCTGCAACTCTTTCTTTGAAACCCTTTAATATTTTTCTATTACCAGTGAGATCCTTTGGGATACTAATCACAACAAATTGAAATGTGCTTTGAACAGGGAGATGAGAATGAGTTGAGTACTAGAAATTTCTTTTCAATTTATTTTAGAGAAAGATTTGATTCTTAAGAATTAGAAAGAATGGTACTCTCACTCAAACGTGATGAACAGCTCCTGTTGGAACCAAGGCATTATTTACAGACTTGAGAGTCTAATCAGCAAGAAGCTTTTCATTCATTCCTTAATATGTGTGAAACATGATCCCATACTTAGGAGCTACCTAGTAAATGAAACCATAAAAGACATAAAATCCCATTTCCACAGCTTGTCACCATCAAAAAAAGAAGACACATTGCAGTATTGAAATCTATTGAACATAAGCAGAGCACAGAAAGTCATTTAGGCAGAGAGGAGCCAGGATGGTCAAGGATCAGAACTTTTTCTGACTTTACCAAAGCTCAGAGAAGTGAAGAATACTCATTTGTTTCATTCTGTTCTTGTGCAGCACACAGTGGTAGAGCAGAAGACCAGAGAACAAGTCAATACAAACAAAACAAGCTTCTTTCCCAAGGCTTTTCCCCCCTCATCATATGAGATCAATGCCAAGCTATTACTTTCCTGCAGAAGCAGCACATAATAATACCACTGGGCTCCAGATATGTTGCACAAAGTAGCTTTGTAGTAAGAAAAGGGATGATTGGAATCTAATGTCACAGATCACTGTTTCATTTCTCCCATTAGATCACTGGATAACCTTGAGTCAATTCATGATCAGCGGTCATCTTCAAAATATTGACTAACTGACAGGGCTTAGGTTAATCAGCCCGGATGCTGGCTGCTGTGCTGTCATAGGGCAAACAGACTGAATATCAGATCTTCTAATGGGACTGGAAAAGGTTGGGTTAGTAGGGTTTCTCAGTCTCAGCACTGTCGACATTTGGGAGAAGATAATTCTTTGTAGAAGGGCTGTCCTGTGCATGACAGGATGTTTAGTGGCATCCCACATCCTTCCTCTTTGGCCTCTACCTACTAGATGCCAGAAGCACTATCCTGCCCCCCAGCTATAACTACCATAAGTATCTCCAGACCCTTCCAGATATCCTTATGGGGGTGGGAAAAGTTCCTTCAGTTGAAAATTACTGACTTAGATTCATTTATTCAATGAATTAGCTCATTGACTCTTTCCTCTTTTCCTTCCCTCTATGGTTTTTCTCCATTCCATTAAATCTTGAATATCTTTCTCCAACTTCAAAGTGGATCATGATCTACTAAAAAAATTAATTGGTCTTTTCTTGCATAGATTTAAAAAGTAACTAATTTAGGTATTTCTGAATATATACTGCTCTGATTTTTTTATTGTGTTGTGTTAGTCACCATAGAATACATCATTAGTTTTTGATGTAGAGTTCCAAAAGTCATTGTTTATGTATAACACCCAGTGCTCCATATAATACATGCCCTCCTCAATACCCATCACCAGATTCACCCATCCCTTCAGCCCTTCCCCTCTAAAACCCTCAGGAGTAAGTTTCAGTAACTAAGATCTTGAATAATATTTCTATTTACTATGATAGAGATGTTAGAACACTTCTTCTTTAATCAAACAATTGAAATATTATAAATACTGGATCTTATGGGCAGGACTGCACTTTGAAATTTAAAAAAAATTACTCTTTTCTCTTCAGTAAAAGATAATCATGAAGGCAAACTTCATTGTCTTGTATATTTATTATGTATTTTTAAACCAATTTACATATATGAGAAAGGTTGAGTTGTAAAGAAATTAACTAAAAATCTCTGTGGAATTATCCTAATCGCTAAGCCAGGAAGAATCCAAGAAAGCAAGCAGCTGTCATTATGATAGAGATAAAACAATAACAGCTACCATTTATTGAGCCCTTAAATTGTTCTGTGCCCCTGACTAAGTAATTTATATGCTTTCATTTAATCTCCCAAGAACACACTCATTCAACAAATGTTTATTATGTGCTTACTATGCTGCAGATACTGTTCTAAATGCTGGTGATATGGCAGTAAACAAAACAAATCCCTGCCCTTATTGGAGCTACAGAGAAGAGGAAAGTGGATAAAAGAGATAGTACCCGTGAGGGTGGATGGGGAATTGGTTTTCTACAAGGCAATGATGGAAGACATTCAAAGCATTGACATAGGAGCTAAAACCTGAAGATCTTGAAAGGCTATCTTTCAGGGAAGGAGCATTCCTGGTGGAGAATTAGCACATGTGAAGGTTTTGAAGAAAGCACTTTCTTGGCCTGTTCAAACACAAGCAGGGGAGCCAGTGTGGCAGGATTGGGCTGGCAAAGGAGAAGATGACAGAAAATGAGATAAGACAGAAGTCTACAGATCTTCCAGGACTTTTGAGACTATTGTTAGGAAGGGCTCTTACTCTGAATGAGATGAGAAGTCAGCGAAGGCATCTGAGCAGAGAAGAGATCATCTGATCTAATGATTAGAAGGAACTCTTTGTGGAGAATAGAGTCATGGAGCAAGACCAGGGACCAGTCAGGGAGGTAAACATTAAAAGTTCCTTAATTTTGATGGATGGTAGCTACACTTGTAAATACAACATAATGTATAAACTTGTTAAATCACTATGTTGTACTTTTGAAATTAATGTAACATTGTGCATCACCATCTGTCCTCAAGTTTTAAAAATCCCCAGATTTATTGATAAGTAACCCAAGGCTTAGTAAATAACTTCCAGAAAGACACTTGGTAAATAAATGGTGGAACTGAGATTCACACTCAGAACCCATTTTTTTTTTCTTGGAAAATGAAAAGGAATATAAACTCTAAGAGCCATGGACTATTGACATTTCAGTCAAAGAAGGGAATGAAGATTCCCTTTCACTAATATTACCAAGGGAAAAGTAAACATGGACAAAAATCCATAATCATTAGGGATACATTTGTAAGACTTTTAATGTGTGTAGGATTTAGTCTTCTTTTAATATTTGCATCTAAAGTATTGTGCACAAATATGCTTTTAGGGTCTACATAGCTGAATATGTTGATATAAAAGTTCTAATCATAAAGAGAAGAGGAATCAGAAGAAAAACATTTTAATCTATGGACTTCCAAGCAAGCAAATCTGTAGTGAGTAGTTGTTTAGAATGGCAGGCCCTGATCCAGATTTGAATATTTAGTGGGGAGTAGTGTACTCTAAATTTAACTATTATTTAGTAAGTAGTTTCTTACAAATTCAAACTTAAAAGACTGCAGCCCATGACATAATTACCTACTTGGAATTTTTTATCCTATAAATATTTGAATGGAGACATTCAAAACAAAGAATCCATTGTTATAGCAGAAGAGATGTATTCCTAGAATAGTTAATTCTATTAAACCTAATTCTGTTTTGTGAATTGTGGCATTTCATTGGGTTTCTTCCAGCCTTTTAAGTCCTGATTCTGTGAGGGGTGTGTTGGTTAGAACATAAAGTCTATGAGGTCAGTACCTTTGATACCTTTCTAGATACCTTTCTAGTTTGATGAAATGCATTCAGCCTCATGAGCATAGTCTCTGCACCCTTGTATTAGCTAAGGAGCACATGAAGCTGCTTTAACAGCTATTCAGCAGCTTAAATAGAATGGGAGTTTATTTCTCTCTCTCTTTTTAAGGTTTTGTTTATTTATTTGACAGAGACAGAGACAGAGACAGAGACAGAGACAGAGAGAGAGAGAGAGAGAGCAGGCAGAGCTGCAGGCAGAGAGAGAGGGAGAAGTAGGCTCTCTGCTGAGGCCCTGATGTAGGACTCGATCCCAGGACCCTGGGATCATGACCTGAGCTGAAGGCAGATGCTTAACTGACAGAGCCGTCCAGGCATCCCTATTTCTCTTTCATAGACAGTTCTGAAGTGAGCAGTCCAGGGCCAGCGCCGTAGGTCTTTCAACTTCAAAATACAGCTTTCAAGTTTTCTTCAGTTGTTGAAATTCCTCAGCTAGGGGAAAGGAGAGGTTATATACATCACCACTCAGTTTTTGGCTTAACATTTTCATATGGCCACACCAAGCTGCCAGGGAGGCAGGGAAAAGCTGTTTCCAGGTTGGACAACCATGCCACCAGTTAAAATTCAAAGAAGTCTACTATTGGAAGGAAAGAAGAGAAATTGGATATTAGGGCACAATTAGTGTTTTGTTGTTGTTTTGTCACAATTCAAACTCAGGAAGCTGTACCACAAAAGCCTTAGAATTGAAGTTAGGGGCAATAAAATGGCAACGAATCAATGGATTGGAGCAGTAACATATTGTTAATATAGAGATATTTCAAAGGTCATCCCTTATATGAGTAGTTTTGACCTTATAAATGAAATACTACATGCTGTCACAATTCTAAAGTTAGGAAGTTTCCAGTCTCTCATCCCTCTAGCAGATTTCCCACAAGCTTGAAACAGGTGTTTTACCTCCCCCCCTTTGGTATATACCACACATGTGAGTATTAACCTTTCACTGGTGCTTAAGAAGGGCCATAGCACTCATAATAACACCGAAAAAACAAGCAACGATGGTAGTGAAATCACTATTACAAAGTTACGGGGCCTTGAAGTGCCTGTAAAGGTATGTACAATTATGACACCAATTCCTGGGTTGACCCTCCAGCGCTGTGTTATATTGAATCTAATTATTTCCTGCCTGGCCCTTTCTTCCTTATAGGTTTCTGTATACTCTAGAGCTTATTCTGTCCCTGACTTGACATTTTGCTCTCTCTCTTACCTCTCACAGCAAGTTTTGTCTCACTGCTTGCAATATGCACTGGAGTCAACTTGATACCATGTTACTGAAGCAATTTGTAAACCCAGTGAAGGCAAAAATAAATGTTACATAATGAACAGAATTTGATGGCAAGCCCTTGAAGTGTTTATGGCATTCAGAGCGTGGCTACCCAGCTATAAAGTGTCCTCAGCTGCGGCTCAGCCCACTCTGAATGACTAACTGGAAAGGATTTTTCAATGGTGTTCCCTTGAATGCCAGTGCTCCTCTGGAAAAGAAGAGATTTGTAACATTAACAAGTTGAATGGCTTGCTCTATATGTTGACTTAGAATTCAAGCATAAAAGGTCATGCAGAAAGACATCAGCATTTTATGGGATGGACCTTTAAAGGTTAGTACTTCATGTATTTGGATTAAAGATACTATTAGTCTTTTAATCCCTCCCAGAAAAAAGGGATTTGGGGATCTAATAAAACGAAAAACAAGTTAAGACAGAAGAAAGGAAAGTACCAAGGTTCAAAGCGAGGGGCAATCCTTTTGCAAAGTCCCATTAAAATGGAACGCTTTTACCCTTGCATGTTAAATCAGAAAACTCACTCAGGACTTACAATAATGAGAAGATTGATTTTTAGTCATTCTTTGGGAAATTGAAATTCTTCATTGACTTGAAAGTAGGTCTTCAATAGCCCTGCCAATAAGGAGCTGATAGTGAACAGGGAAATATTTTAAAGGCTCTACTTTATCACTTGTGAACTGTAGTAAATATCAAAAGAGCTAATTAGGGGCACCTGGGTGGCTCAGTGGTTAAAGCCTCTAACTTCGGCTCGGATCATGATCTCAGGGTCCTGGGATCAAGCCTCACATCAGGCTCTCTGCTCAGCAGGGAGCCTGCCTCCTCCTCCTCTCTCTCTGCCTGCCTCTCTGCCTACTTCTGATTTGTCAAATAAATAAAAATCTTTTTTTAAAAAAAAGCTAATTAACTTGGAAGTGTTTTATAAACTACGAAACAGATGTCAGTGAGAGCTCTACTGAAGATAAAGATGAGGTTACTAACTGAAATGCATTTTAAAAGAAAAAAATATTCAGATAAACTTATCACATACACGTATTCTATAGGTAAAACTTAACCTCAATCTCACATCATTTTTTTTTTTGTATTGTATTTTTCCACTGTCCCATAACCACTTCCTTCTCAGTATCTAATGCCCCATTCTTGCTGAATTTTTAGCCTGGGAAGTCCAGGGGCGGGAACATTTGGTGTCTGCACTTACCTCTAACTTGGAACCTCCTCAGCAGGTACTTATAAGACCTACATCACAAACCCTTAAGTGGATCCACTGCAAATGGAAACTGCAGTGTGGTGAATGGATTATGTCTCTTACAAATGATATTAATTGAATAGCATCTTCATAGAAGCATTATTGCTTTAGGGATATGTGCACCTATATGAAAACAGGTATTAAAAAAGCATGAAAAATTTTCCTTGTCAAATTTTCAAATCCTGGCTAGTTGAGCGACATAGAGAAATAGGCCTGAAAGAAAAGTGTGTCACTAACCATTAAAAATGTTTATAATCTTCAGTAAGTTTACTACATGATCATGAAATTTTAACTCTGCATTCAATAATGCTGTTCCTAGATATAATTTTTTGTTGTTTTTCAGTATACATATATTGTACCACTTAATTCAATAGACAATTTTCACCTGACTAATAGTAGAAAATACTTGGCCGTATAGTATAGGAAATAAAATGTAAATTGAACTTATTCAGTGACCTTAAGTTGTGCATAGTATGCTAGGAATAAAAGCATGGAGGACATTAGGAGAAGGAAGGGAAAAATGAAGGGCAGGAAATCAGAGGGGAGATGAATCACAGAGACTATGTAGTCCAGGAAAAAAGTGAAGGTTTCAGAGGGGAGGTTGGTGGGGGGATGGCTGAGCCAGCTCGGTAATGGGTGTTAAGGAGGACACAGATAGCATGGGCCACTGGGTGTTATATGCAAACAATGAATCATGGAACACTACATCAAAAAATAAAGATGTACTGTATGGTGACTAACATAAAAAATTTTAAAAGCAAAAAAACAGTCACAATAAAAGGGAAGCTCTAACTCAAAGAAAGCAGTAAACTAAGTGTAATGGAAAGAGTAATTCTGGATGTAGAATTAATTTATAAAATAACTGATGAAAACTGTAAAGGTTTGAAATAGAACTGAATCCTAAAAACGTAAACCTCCACTAAGACACACAATTAGATTTGAGATTCACCGACATCATTTTTCTTGGCCTTGCCCCCAAACCAATTCATATGTCGTTTTTAAATCAAAGCACTGCAGTTACTACAGAGAAGGCTTTGTGAACCAATCCCAGCTCTAAAGGAATTTGACAGTTTGTTAATGAAACAATGTGAGTAAAAGATGTAAAGGCACACCAGGATCACGATAAGAGAAGTCCAAACACTGTGGATTATGAACTGCTGTACGTATCCTTCAGCCACTAACTAAGAAGTGCTCAGCTCAGCTGGAGTGGCCAGAAAGATATATTGAGGAGTTGCAATTAAAATTGGGACTGAAGTATGGAAAGGGTTTGCATAGTTAGTTAGGAGGGAGGAGGGCAAGGGCATAAGGAATATTAAGGAAAAACAATGGGGATGCCTGCGTGGCTCAGTGGGTTAAGCCTCAGGTCATGATCTCAGGGTCCTGGGATTGAGCCCTGAATCGGGCTCTCTGCTCAGCAGTGAGCCTGCTTCCCTCCCGCCTGTCTCTGCCTGCTGCTCTGCCCTTCTTGTGATCTCTCTCTCTCTCTGAGTCAAATAAATAAATAAAATCTTTTTAAAAAAAGAAAAAGGAAAAACAAAAAGGTGGACAAGGGCTAGGCTTGTCTGCAATGTTCTTTTCTACTCTCTTTACTTTCTAACAGAACACATTGTATTCAACCCTCAAAATCACCCCCTCTGTGAAGGCTTCCTTAAATGCTTTTTCTCTTCAAATGCTCTATTCTAAACACACACACACACACACACACACACACACACACACCATTCTCACTTCTGCTTTATATCTGTCCGAAGTACACTTATGAATTATTATATGTATTGTGTTGCATTATTGCTGGTTATATTTGTTTCTTCTACTGTTCTGGGTATTCCTTGAGGGAAAGGATTCTGATTTATTCCTCTTTGTATCTTTGTATCTCTAGTCCCTACACAGTGCTTGGCACCTTGAAGACAGTATAATAACTCTTGCCTTGAACTGAACCAACACAACTCTGTAGAAAATTAGGGGTGATAAGCATGGAATAATAGATTGGTATGAGTTTGAGAAAGCTCTTAAATGGACGAAAATAAGAATTTTGGACTTTATACTGTGGACTATAAATCCATTTTATTTTTTAAAAATTGGATATTAATCTCAAAAATCATTTGTAAGTGTATTCTCCCAAGCATCACCAGCCTTTGACTGCCATGCTTACATTAATAATAACAGCTGGTTTTGTTTTCAGTATATGGCCTCTGCGATCACTTCTTCAGAAATATCAAAACCACCACCTGAGTCTAGTGAATTCTGGAAGTCCCAGAGAATTAACTCCATATACTTCACAAAAGAACTATCCATACTCTACTCATTGTTTTGTATAGGTCTCTTGTTCACCAGATACTGGAGAGGGGCACCCCTAGAGTCCTGGAGCTGTGTGGACCCACTGGCAGTCACTGCTCTGCCAAGTGCTCTGTTCTTCATGACCATTAGGCCAGATTGTTTTTCTGATAATCTCTTTCCAAGCCCACATAAGGCCTCCATGGACTGTTGATGGAACTTGGGAGCTGGCAATATTCCAAATGGAAATGTTCTGCAGGAAATAGGAAATTGAAGATGTGAACATCGAGAGGATGTTGAACTAGTTGTTTTTAGATCTTTCAAAAATTTTATAGATTTGTTTTGATGTTCAGAAAGGGAATGAGATTCTCAAGATAGAGAATAGAGAAGAGCAGAACATCCAGTTTCTACTGTGTTTTTAAAAGTACCAGCATTCTATCAACTCTAAGCCTTTATAACTCTTGATATTTTTCTGTAGCAAGGCACAGTGGTTTTTACCTGAGGACAAAGTAGCAATGTATGAGAACAATGCCTGTTGCCATGCCACTATTACTTAATACAAAGATATACAGTTGTTACTTAAATCTCAGTTTGTTAATAAAAATACATAAAATAGCAGTTTGTAAATAAAAAAATACAATTATATCCAATGTGGTTCTAAGACAATGTGTTTCACAGAAAAATGATAATCCTGTCTCTTTTTTATACTTCTCAGGTACATATTTCTGATTCTTGTGGATTCATGTTGCAAATACAGCAAATATTAATGCTTCCTGAATCTGCCTAAATGAAACCATCTCGCTTCCATAGTCATAGGCCAGCAAATTACCTCTGGATTCTCCAATCTAGCAAGGTGTCTGGCAAGTACTAAGTGCTCAATAAATATTTAGTGACTGTGTGAATGCATCAGAACAACATTCCATATAACTCCCAAGTGGGAAAATTCAAAAAAAGCATTCAAAAAAGCTGTAAAGGAAATTTAGCATATGGTGATATTAGAAAACATGATGGAGTTTTTCACTTTGAAATTTCTTTACAAACACTGTACCTTTAAAATAGATTTTTAAAGCTTTTCAAAACCCAAATAGCATATTTATTTCCAAAAATAAAACGGCAAACATCTGGCAGCAAGATATAAACTCTTGCCCTTGGAGAGTATTCCTTATTTTGAGCTTTATCCTCTGGTGTTGCCATGACTACTGACCATGAACTGAAATTGCTCTGTAATACATTCTATCTCCCATTGTTATTGAACCTAAAACCAGCAGTAAATTTCTAGTAATTAGAGGAGACAGTCTCAAAGGTGGACTTGACAGAGACTTCAAACATGTCTCAAATCTTCTCCAGAGGTTTAGGCTACTGCTGTTGATTCAAATGTTGCATTAACATGCATAAGGTAATTAAATACAGAGCTGGGAATTTGGCCAAGGAGAAATCTTTTTGCCACATTCAAATATGTCTAGTCATGTCAAAAAGGAAAGAGAGAGTAAACCTAAGCCAACATTTATTGGACATGCAAGAGAGTAAGTAATGTGTTTGGTAGATAAATATTGGTCCTCTGAGAGCTCCTAAAATAGTGATCTCTGATGTAAGTCATACTAATTCTGGGAAAGGGGTAACATTTGTTGTTCCAAAAAATAAAAAGATCTACTTAGGCATGCTTATACATATAATACCTATGATTTACTCTCTCATTAGTGCTAAGGCTATTTAAATTATTTTTACATAAGACAACAGCATAAGCCACCTGGGTGGCTCAGGTGGTTAAGCATCTGACTCTTGATTTTGGCTCAGGTCATGAGATCGAGCCCTGCGTTGGGCTCCATGCTCAGTGAAGAGTCTGCTTCAGATTCTCTCTCTCTTTTTCTCTCTAAAACAGATAAATTACATCATTTTAAAAAGAGATAATGAAGGTTGTGAGTCATGCAGGAGAAAGTTAATCCTATTTTAATAGCATATAATCTCTGCATTCTCCCTGAATGCAGATAGATGGCTACCTTTACCTACTGTAATTTGGACTAAAAAATAGGACGGCAAAATGAGATGTTGTTGAGACAGCATTCATGACTGCTTTTGTCTTTCATCTAGGGACAGAAGTCATATATATATACTATGATATTGTGATATATGTCATTATATATATATATATATATATATATATATATATATATTTAATTGGTGCTAAGAAGCCCCACATTCTCCAAGATCAGATCTGTCTTTTGTTTCCAGAAATACTGGATTCATATCCCCATTTCAATCTAAACTAGGACTATGGGAATTATTCTAATTGAGTTTCTGCCTCTAGTTAGATGATGCATACATTCCACAGAATAAGAGAGAATAAGCCTCATCCTAATGTTGTTTCAACAGTAGTAGCAAATGAGATAGATTCAGGAAGAAAGAAGGAAAGAAAAAGAAAAGAAAGAAAGAAAGGAAGAAAGAAAGGGAGAGAGGGAGGGAGCAAGGAAAGGAGAGAGAGAAAGAGAGAGAGAGAGGGAGGGAGCGGGAGGGAAGGAGGAAGGAAGGAAGGACAGAAAGAAGGAAAACAGAGAGAGAGCAGGGAGGGAGAAAAGCAATATGAAGAAAAGACAAGAGTGCTGAAGAATGGGTGACAGGGAAAGGTGAGGAGGGACAGCTACTGCAGGTAGGGAAGTCAGGGAAGGCCCCTGTGAAGAGATGACATTTAAGAGGGATCTGAAGGGCTTAAATGCTAGAGGAAGTGTGTTGGCAAAACAAGGAGGAGAATTTGGACTTTGAATCCTGTACTCTTATTTAATCACTTGTTAATTTGATAAGTACTATATGGAAGCTCTCCTCTAGGTCAGTCTCTGTGTTATTGCTGGAGGACACCACCGCGAACAAAACACACACAGTCCTTCATTCATCAGGCTCCCCAGTAGTGGATGGCTGATGACCAAGTAGTTTCCATTGTAACTTTACATCATTGTAAAGCTGGTTATATATTATTCATTTTAAAATAAAGTGTAGACATCCAGATGGCCAACAGACACATGAAAAAGTGCTCC
Source organism: Mustela nivalis (assembly GCF_964662115.1). NCBI lineage: Eukaryota > Metazoa > Chordata > Mammalia > Carnivora > Mustelidae > Mustela > Mustela nivalis. Next base: position 13,491 of record NW_028133523.1, read on the forward strand.
ATATCACTCGGCGTCAGGGAAATACAAATCAAAACCACAATGAGATATCACCTCACACCAGTCAGAATGGCTAAAATCAACAAGTCAGGAAATGACAGATGCTGGCGAGGATGCGGAGAAAGGGGAACCCTCCTACACTGTTGGTGGGAATGCAAGCTGGTGCAGCCACTCTGGAAAACAGCATGGAGGTTCCTCAAAATGTTGAAAATAGAACTGCCCTATGACCCAGCAATTGCACTATTGGGTATTTACCCTAAAGATACAAATGTAGTGATCCAAAGGGGCACATGCACCCGAATGTTTATAGCAGCAATGTCCACAATAGCCAAACTATGGAAAGAACCTAGATGTCCATCCACAGATGAATGGATCAAGAAGATGTGGTATATATACACAATGGAATACTATGCAGCCATCAAAAGAAATGAAATCTTGCCATTTGCGACAACATGGATGGAACTAGAGTGTATCATGCTTAGCGAAATAAGTCAAGCAGAGAAAGACAACTATCATATGATCTCCCTGATATGAGGAAGTGGAGATGCAACATGGAGGCTTAAGTGGGTAGGAGAAGAATAAATGAAACAAGATGGGATTGGGAGGGAGACAAACCATAAGTGACTCTTAATCTCACAAAACAAACTGAGGGTTGCTGGGGGGAGGGGGTTTGGGAGAAGGGGGTGGGATTATGGACATTGGGGAGGGTATGTGCTTTGGTGAGTGCTGTGAAGTGTGTAAACCTGGTGATTCACAGACCTGTACCCCTGGGGATAAAAATATATGTTTATAAAAAATAAAAAATTAAAAAAAAATAAAGTGTATCTTTTTTTTTTTTTAAGATTTTATTTATTTATTTGACAGACAGAGATTAAAAGCAGGCAGAGAGAGAGGAAGGAAAGCCAACTCCCTGCTGAGCAGAGAGCCCAATGCGGGGCTCCATCCCAGGACCCTGGGATCATGACCTGAGCCGAAGGCAGAGGCTTTAACCCACTGAGCCACCCAGGCACCCTGAAAAATAAAGTGTTATCATATTAAAGGTAGAATAAAGAGTGCAGAGAGGTGAAATGGGTTCTTTGTGAATCACGGGACACATAAGCCCATAAAGTTGCTAGGAGATGTAAGAAGTAGGCACAGCAAGGAAAGAGAAGATTTATAACTTGCTGGATCTCATGAAGGGGTCTTTTTTGCAGGGACTAAGAGTTATATTTAAGTAACCTGAAACCAAAGGAGGTCCAGAAGCCTCTGATCCTCTCTTCCATTGCTCCCCAAACCTCTATTCCCCACATCTCCTATTTGATGTGCGTTCGGGGCAAGAAAAGCACTTGTCCTACTTGTTTGCAAACAAATATGAAGAGCTTGGTTCTTATCTCCACTTCAGCTGCATACAAAAGAGAAATTCTGAAGAAGGAGACCACGAGATCTCCTACATGCCTTCTGAACATAATGGATTGACTTGCTCATTGGTGTGAAAGCACTATCCCCAGTGCTGGAACTCAGTCGAATGCCCTTGTTCTGGACTTTGACCTTTCCTTAAGGTATCTTTAAATAAGTAGAGAAGCACAGGCTCCCTGGGCCAACAGTGATGACTGATCCTCTCTGTAAGATTTTTATCAAGACCAACGTTCATTGTGTCTCCTCTTTGTATGATGTCCTACCAGGGGCTCAGCCACCCTACAGTGTTGTAGATCCCTCCAGACTATCTTGTATCTGTTAGAAAAACAGTCTCTTAGAGTCCCTGTTCAATAATAAGACAGTAATAGAAAAAGAGATCTAAAGAAAAAAATTACTGCAGTTGTATTGATTCTTGTATCAATGATGGATGAGAAAATAATTATATTTTATTGGAATAGTTAACCTGTAGCTTTTTAAAAGTGATATATTATCTAGTCAGTTTAACTCAGTGTTTTTCATAAAAGAGGAATTCTTATTTAGTTTGCAGAACCTAGGAGATTATGTTGTATAAGCTGGAAACACTAGCCTACCTTCCTCAGGGAAAATGTGATGATAATTAAAGCTTTGCTAGAGCCAAGGCTTTTCATCAATTTGAATGAAGAAGCAATCCATTACCAGCACAGACTGGAGAAGCACAAACACATCATAAAATGTGACTTCCCGGGGCGCCTGGGTGGCTCAGTGGGTGAAAGCATTTGCCTTCCGCTCGGGTCGTGGTCTCAGGGTCATGGATTCGAGCCCCACATCAGAATTTCTGCTCAGCAGGGAGCCTTCTTCCCTTCCTCTCTCTCTGTCTGCTTCTCTGACTACTTGTGATCGCTGTCTGTCAAATGAATAAATAAAGTAAAAAAAAAAAAATGTTCAATCGGCTTTACTGCCTAGTATTGGAGATCACAAGGCTCCTTGAGAGATCACAATTGCTCCTTGGGAGCAATTAAAAAAAAAAAAAAGTGACTTCCCCCCACCCTCTAGTTCTATGAATGGAAAGGTATTTGGTGATATATAGAGAACAGAAGCAATTATATAATAACAAACCACAGAAAAACTCTTAAACATTAAAAATTAATGTTTAATAAACTTGTATTAATAAATACAAGTAGATTAGACACTGTCAGTTTACGTGGTTCAAACTACTCAAGAGTGCCTTGTCTTTTCAAAAGACAAAAACAGAAATTTAAATCACAGAAATCTAACCATTAGAGGACAGTTCAGTGCAATTAAGAATCATCAACCTCATTTCTGGTCTCCTAAGCTAAGGGAAGAAGAAAAATGGCTTGGTTAACCAACCCAACATAGCTCTCATTGTCTTACTGATTTACCCTTATGCTTATTTCCTATTTTATGTACTCTGGGTAATATTTGTTTAAAAATAAAGAGGCAGTATTGAGTTGAAACAGCCATTCCTATAAAGATTTATAGCTCATAAGGACAAATATGTAATTACATATCACATAAAACTCTAACCCAAGAGTATATAAAATGCTAAGTCTTGGAAATTATTTCTTAAGAGTTTCAGCATGTATAAAATAAATTATAACATGCTAAGAGCATTCTAATTCTAAAATTGAAAGTAATATTTAAAATGTAACCTGTTTAAATACAACTTAAAGAGAAGAATTAAAACTTCTGGAAATTTAAAAAAAATAATTATTGCTATGCTAAATAGATGGTAGATATAATAAAATTATACTTGAGAAAAGTTATTTATTTATTTATTGGAGAGATCATAGGTAAAAGCTCTCAAAAGTCACTGCTAATCCAAAAATATTATGATTAAAATTTTACCTTTATAAAATTTTATCTCATATTTGAATAGAAGAAGGCAATATTTTCAGGTAATCATCCTTTAAGTATGACATTAACATAGTAAAATCCAAGTGATTTACTTGTATTCTTTTTATTGGATTCCTGATCTTCCTTTCTACCAGACTGTATTACTACTTAAATTGGTGAAAAATTCTGGCCTAAAACAAAACTAACTTTTATACTTTAATTGAATTAGAAGCCATTATTTTGGTTTAAAAGGCATGTTCTTCTAATTCATGCCAAGGTATTAAAAAAAATCCTGCTTTTATCAATAAGTAATAAATAAAGCAGAATAGATAACAATACTTAGGACCTATGGGAACTTGATGGTTACTCTATTAGAAATGTGTATTCTCAAACATTAAAAAGGGGAATGCAAATACAAAGATAGTAGATGGTTGAATATAGAAAGAGCTTGCATACTTCAAGAAAAATATATCTTAGAATAATAAAGAGGAAGAAATTGAGCCTTGGCATGCCAAACAAAGTAATTAAGAAAAGAAGCTCAGTTTAGAAATGTAATAAACAAAAACTGGGTGATAATCATTAGGTACTGATAGTCCTAGTATCCATTGGTGCAAATGCAAAAAAAAAAAAAAAAAATCTTCTCTCCAGTGGCTCCCCTTTTATTGTTTTTCCTAATTGAGATATAACTGACATACAACAGTGTATTAGCTTCAGGTGTACAACATAATGATTTTATATTTGTATATATTGCAAAATGATCACAATATATCTAGTTAGCTAACATCCATCACTACACATAGTCACAACAATTTTTTTTTTTTATTTTTTAGTAAGATCATTTAAGATCTACTCTCTCAGCAACCCATGAATCAACAATACCATTTTATCAGAAGAAGTACTGGGATCTTCCAGCAAACTAAAGTTTGAAAATTTCAATAGAAAATAATAAGAAAATGTAAACATGTATTCAGAATTTCCAGATAAATGTTTCAGGAAATTTACAGATTTAAGACACAAAATTAAAAAAAAAATACTAGACCTTGATCATCTTTTTTTTTTTTTTTTTTTAAGATGTTATTATTTGACAGGGAGAGAGAGAGAGCACAAGAAGGCAGAACAGCAGGCTGAGGGAGAAGCAGACTCTCTGCAGAGCAGGGAGCCAGATGCAGTACTTGTCCCATGACCTTGGGATCATGACCTGAACCGAAAGTACACAGGTGTGTCACAGAACTTGACTATCTTTTAACAGAAAAAAAGTGACAATACTCCCACAAATAAGTCTGCCTCTGCACAAAATTCATAGTTAAGAAGATATTAAGGACAAAAATGTTCAAAGGAACAACATTTTAGTTAGTGAGAAGAGTACTGAACCAGGGATCATGTGATTAAAATCTGTGGGTGGCTGTTCCATTTCCAGCCATGTTATTTGCCTGTGACATCTACACATCTGTATTGTCCTCTGTAAGATGGAAAGATTAATACCTGATCTATCTGCTTAATTTTTATTTTTGGGAGGTAAGGGTTGAGGGTCATTTGAAGCACTGTGTGTAAAGATGCTTTGAAAAGAATAGATGTTTTAAAAATATAAGGTAATGTTACTATGTTTAGTGTTTTATTAAATATATGAAAAGGTTTAATGTAGCACAGAATAGGGGTATGGTAACCTAATTAAGATTTTAAAACTAGGCTGTACTAAAATTAAAGAATAGTATCAAGTTGGAGTTTGTCTTTAAAACTTGAAAATTTGACTCAGTAGTTTGAGAATAAGTGAAAATCAGTGAGTGAATTTTGAATCGTGAAGAATTAGGTTTAGTCTTCATTTCCTTCCACATTTCTGTTTACACTGAATGCTTACTGCTCTGAAACTGGCCCAAGAGGAAAGAAAAAAAAGTGAATTGTGAATTGGCTCTCTATGGGATTCTAAAAGGAGGTCAGTTCCTCCCTTAGGATATTTCAGATTATTCTGGGCAACGGCCATGCTAAACCATCAGAGAGAAGGCATTCTGAAGTGTGGTTTTGTCAAGTGCGACGTTTCTAACACAGCAGTGTGCCCACCGGGATCTCTGGGTGTCTTAGGAAACAGTGGGCACTGTCACTATTTTGAAAGGACGGATTTGCTGATTGGTAGCTCAACTTGCTCCCCTACTAAAGTCTCTCCTGGAGTCTGGACCCAGCTTTGTTTGGGCCAGTCCTAGAGGCTACTTACGAGCTGGGGTCAGCACTGGCTGAAACCGTGCTCACAAGCACAGAGGCTCCTGATGGGCAGACTCGCTTCATTTGATGGCTGCTGGAATTGCGTGTTAGGGAAAGGGTGAACTTCCTCTCTGACTAGCTGCAGACTCTACTGTTCTTCTACAGAAAGAAGTCAATAATAAAGATTCTAGCAGCTTTTCTTTTAGGACTTCAAGGAGAAAATCTTATGAAACCCTAAGATTATATTTTAATTTAATGTGTGAATTGAATTATAGTGATAACTCAATCCTGTCTGATTCAGGAATATGAGCTTAGCTTACTTTGTCCATGGTCCACCTGATGATGCCCTTTGTAAGAAATATACTTCTCATTTTCTCCATGTTGGCTTAATTGTTATCAAAATCTTAATTATCAGAATTTCCATCTCCTTTGACCTGATTTCTTGATGAGTGGCTTGGCCACTGAACTCAGGGTTCATAAGAAATGACTTTGCTCCACGTTTATACCCAGCTTTGTGGAAATAAAAACTATCTAAAATATTAGGATAACAAAATGAATGACAATAAATCAGGAGAACGCATAGTAAAGAGGATCACTCAAAAATGCCGAGTTACTTGAATAAACTTTTTCCAAGAAAATTATGGAAGTATTTAACAATATTAAAGACAACCTAGTGGAAAAATTACTTTGTTTCCTGTGATGAGGGGACCTGGCTTGGTTGAAGTGGGAGTACTACCAACACAGAGTTGTAACTAGTATCTGTTTGTGTGTATTAGAACTCTTAAATTGATACAAGATGATTGGCAATGCTGAACTCCATATTACAAAATGCCTTAATTACAATGAAAAAATTAAAGCCAGTTGTCATTTATTTTAGGCCTATTAATGACACTAG
>NW_028133522.1:0-19671 GCF_964662115.1 Mustela nivalis
AACACATGTAAAAAAATGAAATTGGGCACCATTCATAAAAATTAACTCAAAAAGAATCAAACACTTAAGCATAAAACCAAATACCATAAAACTCCTAGAAGACAAAGAAGAAACTCCTTGACATTAGGCTGGGCAATTTTGGAGGGTATGACACCAAAAGTACAAGCAACAAGAGCTATAATCAACAAGTGGGACTACATCAAACTAAAAGCTAGACTAAAGAACTAAAGAAGGCATCTGCAAAACAAGGCTTCTGTTGTTTGTGGGTACAAACAACAAAATGAAAAGGCAACATAAGGAGAAACTATATGGAGAAAATATTTGTAAACCATATATCAGATAATAGGTTAATGTCCAAAATATATATTTTTTAAAAACCCATACAACTCAATAACAAAGACAATCTGATAAAAAAGCCAGAGGACCTAAATAGACATTTTTTTTTTTTAAAAGAAGATATCCAGTGACAAAAAGGCACATGAAAAGATGTTCAACATTGCTAAGGATCAAGGGAATGCAAATCCCAAACGCACTAGATACTATCTAACACGTAAAAAATTGATCATCAAGAAGACAAGAAATAACAAATGTAGGCGAGGGTGGAGAATAGGGAACTATTAAACACTGTTGGTGGGAATGTAAATGTAAACTGGTGCAGTTTGAAGTTCCTCAAACATTTAAAAATAGAACTATCACATGATTAAGAAACTCCACTTTGGGGTAAATATCCAAATGAAAAGAAAACAGGAGTTTAAGGAGACCTATGCTTCTTCATGTTTATTGCAGCATTATTCACAATAGCCAAGATATGGAAACAAGCTATATGTCTGTCAATAGATAAGTAGATAAAGAAGATGAAGAGAATATTATTCAGCCATGAGAAAAAAAGGAAATCGTGTTATTTCAAACACCATGAATGAACCTGGAGAGCATTATGCGATGTGAGATGACAGAGAAAGGCAAATACAGTATGATATCACATATATGTGGAACCAGACAAAAAAACAAACTTGTAAAAACAGAGAGTAGATTGGTGGTTACCAGAGGCTGGGTGTGGGAGAATTGAAGACCTATTGTTTAAAGATACAATCTGGGACCTAGTGTATAAATAAGTCCCAGAGATCTAATGCGTAGAATACTGAATACAGTCATAACACTGTATTATAAACTTCAAAGTTGCTGAGAGACTAGATCTTAATTCTTCCAACCACAAAAAGGAAATTATAGAGATGCTTGCTAATGCTCTAGTGGTAACCATTTACAATATATAAATATATCAAATTAGCATATTGTCTACAAAGTTACCTATTGTTATATGTCAATTATATTTCAACAAAAAAACTTTTAGAAATCTAATTTTAGAGATCTTTTATATTTCCAGTTTTTCCTTTTGTATTTTTCCCTAATTATTCATGTAAATGTGGCTATATTGATGGAAACTAGTGTAGTCTTACATGTAGTCTGGAAATTAGTTGACTCATATGCAGTCTGAAATTGTTGAAATCGAGCACATCAGTAATACATCTAAAGTATTCGACATAAGGCCTAGCACAAGATCAGTGCTTAATAAATAGAAATTATGATTATGGAAGGTAGTAACAATTGTAATAGTAATAGCAGTAAAAAGAAAATGTTATTCAATTTGTAAAAAGCCTCAAATGATATTTTACTGCTTTAAAAAGAACCCATCACTTTAAATTGTTTTTTTCCAAAAAGACATCATTATTATTATTTAAGTTTTGTGATTTGTAAGAACAACAAAATTATTTAAATGCTTATTAAAATAAGAGAAAAACAAAAATGGTTTGCTGACCTGCAAATGATGAGTAAGATAGAATTGAATATAACTTATTTTAAATAGCTTCAACAAAGTTCAAGGATTATAGAAAAGCAAATGCAGGCATGGATCCTGAATACGAGTGAATTACTCATCATAACCTTTTTCACATCCAAGATAAGGAGAGGCACTGTAATTAATACAGTATTTTAAGATACTGTGTCTATGAGAAAATGCATTAATAAACATTGGGTAGATGTTGCCAAACCATACAGAAAATACACATTAGTCTAAATTGATCTTGTCTATATTTCTAGTTACTTTCAAAATACATGCAAGCCAATGTCATTAGAAAACACACATACAGGGGTGCCTGGGTGGCTATTTGGCTTGGCCTCTGACTCTTGATTTTGGCTCAGGTTGGGTCTCAGGGTGGGATTGAGCCCTGCCTCAGGCTCCCAGCTGGGTGGGGAGTCTGCTTGAGATTCTCTCCCTCTTCCTATATCCCTCCCCAACTCAAGCACCCCAACTCACACACACTCTCTCTCTCCATCTCAAATAAATAAATAAATCTTGGGGGGGTGGGGAACACATGTACACACAACATTTTCAAGGAAATAAATACTGTTGAGAGTGTGGTAACTTGTTTTATGTTTTTAAATTTTTTTTAATTTTTTATTTTTTATAAACATATTTTTATCCCCAGGGGTACAGGTCTGTGAATCACCAGGTTTACACACTTCACAGCACTCACCAAAGCACATACCTTCCCCAATGTCCATAATCCCACCCCCTTCTCCTAAACCCCGTCCCCCCAGCAACCCTCAGTTTGTTTTGTGAGATTAAGAGTCACTTATGGTTTGTCTCCCTCATTTGTTTTATTTTTTAATCAGTTTTGCACTATGGCAAGAGCTCATTCATATTGTAAGGCATGAATTTCAGAGAGAGGACTGTCCTTGGGTAGATAGGTTTATAAATACCTATGGAAATTTCTCTAATAACTTGTATCCTTCAGTGGACTAAGAAAAAAATACCAATAGGAAAATTCTATACCACCCTTCCACCTTTGGTTTGGCCAGTATACAAATACCTATAAGAGTTTCTCTAGATATTTCCTCCCAAAGGAATTGCATCTGAAGATAGCTGAGTTTATTTAAACCTACAAAAACACCTCATAAAATGGTTGTACACTAAACTTATAATAACACACAACTTGTAAGTTTATTTTTGAAGAAAAAATGCTCTTGTTTCAACTTGGATAAAATAGATGCAGCTTGCTTAATATTTGTGAGTAATTGAAATCGAATACACCTTATAGTTCTCTGAACTTCCCATTTCTTCACCAATCACTAACATCACACTTGAATAGCTAGAGTTATTTCACACACACACACACACCACAAAGGTTTTCCCCAATCACAAGCTTCAAGGATAAAGTTCAGTTTTTAAAGGTGAACTGCTTGCTGCTAACACTAGCAGCCACATAGATTCAGCTTGAATTCTAATCCCCATGTAGCACCTTCTGCTACTGTGGTCATTGCTTGCACACTGACCACCATCTTCACCTCCCAGATGGACCACCAGCACAATCTCTACTGAAAAAGAAACAGGAGATGCCAACCACTCTTATTCATTTCAGCTCCTAAAATAAAAGCTAGCATCTAATATTTCTTAATAACTATTTATTGAGTAAACAGTTAAAAGATTAACCAAAAGTGTTTTTAACTAAAATCTGATTATTTAGCAGTAAATTCTGATTAGAAATTCTGCTTGGCCTTGGCACTGTGTTTGGGAAAATAGACTTTCAGTTAGCCTTAAGACAAAACGAATAAAATAGGATTAAAAACATTCTGTGTCCTAATAGGCCCAAAGAAAGGAAGACTCTATTAGTTTCGTTTGTCATCTTTTCTGTTCCCCAGTGGCTATAGTTCTGTTGGCAATCCAGTTGCTAGCATTTATTAATGGAAATAGATCTTCATAGATTTTAGGGATATGGTTCATTTATGTTTTGATTGTACATTTAATTTTATTTCACACTTAGATGCGTATTTGTATCTATCTCAGCAAAGCCTTATTTAACACCAAGAGTGCACGAATACCACCCATAAAATATCCATAACAAAGCACAGTGCCTTATGGAAATTAGACCATTTATATGATGAAAAGTTATTTATCCCCTATATATAGTGCTAAATTTTAATAAAATGTGTTTAAAAATCTCAATAAATATAAGTTGCTTCTATGTGGTAGAAATAGAATTGGGAAGAAGACACTAAATTTTATACTTTATAATGACTGTTTAATGTCTGTGTGACCTTGGCAAAGTAATTTAGAAGGCTCTTGATTTGTTCATGTGAAGACAATTAAAGTTCTGCTAAATCACTTTTATAGTTTTTTCTAAGAAAGAAAGGAAGGAAGGAAGGAAGGAAGGAAGGGAGGAAGGAAGGAAGGAAGGAAGAAAGAAAGGAAGAAAGAAAGGAAAGAAAAGAAAGTGGGAGGGAGCGAGGGAGGAAGAAAAAATAAAACAAATTACTTTTAAAATGAAAAATGTTGTAAGTGTATAAGAAAAAAAAAAAATGAGGTATGAAAGTCTCCAATTTTTCCCCTTTCCCTTGTTAAAAGATTTCCAAAAACCTTCATTGACCAGATTAAGGCTACTATGTTGGTTTATTAGATATATTCAGTTTTTGTTTTGTATTGTCACCCTTATTGTGGGTACAAGAACTGAACATGTGCTGTTTGTACCTGATTATCCTCATTTTCAGGGTCGTTCTAGTTAGCCAACACCCTAGCATCAGGAAACTCAACAAGGGACAAAATGTAACAAGGTTTGCTGGGACTTTGAGGAAAATATATTTTCTCTCATCCAGGAGATCACACTGAAGTTTTCTCCTTCTTCTATGCTTCCTAAACTTGTCAAAATTTAAGTCACCTGAGGCATTTCTTAATAATTCATTCCAGGAGTACACTCCAGACGCCCTGACCTGAATCGTCATGGGAAGTTCCTGGAAATCCACATGTGTGAAAATATTTCCAGAAGACTCAGGATGTCAAGTTGGAAAACAGTGGTCTACAATGATCCCAGCTTCCCACGATGTGGTTCCATTTGAGCTGCATCAGAAATACCAAGATCCTGTTGCAGAGGAGGACTTCCAGGACCTTCTCCTGGATTACTGAATCTGATTCTAAATTTTAACAAGTTCTTCAAGATTCATAAGTGCATTAAAGTTTGGGAAACACATTTTACTTAGAAGAGTCATTTTCCCAAAGAGATTCAACAGCATTAGCATCACCTATTGAATCTGAAACTCTGGGAGGTGAGGCCTCGCAAGGTGTTGCTTAATCTTCAAGGTGATACACAATGAAGTCTGAGAATCATTGGCCCGGACAGCACATAAGCATTCAAGGTTGCAGCAGCTTTTGGTAGATCCAGGGCAAACCCCTGAAGTTGACACATGGAACTGGAGGATTTGCAGCACTAATGCTGAGGAATGTAGACCAGAAAGGTGCAGAGAACTTGGCCCTCTCTACCTCGAGCTGCTTGTTTGATCTAAACTAGTTTTACCTCCACACTTCTCCATTCAGTTAGACAATCTGTATTTGCTTTTCTGTCACCTACAACATAAAGAATCATGATAGATGGAGCTAGTCCTAAAAAGAACTAGCCATGGAAGACGAAGACTGGAAGGAGATGGTTTAAGATGCCAGTAAGAAATCATGAGCTCTGACATCATGCTAGACATGCACAGGGAAAACAGTTGTGACACAAGCGATCCCAGCACATATCAGCATTCTGCACTGTTGTAGAAAGGTTGAGAGGAGCAGAAATGGCAGTTGGAGGAGAAGCGACTTCTGTGCTATTTATGTACAAGAAGATTTTTTTTTTTAAATAACAAAAGCCCTGCGTATGACAGTCAGACAGAGGGGAGGAGTTTCAGCAATGGTCAATTTGTATTATTTCTATACTTACTACGGTTATAATTAGAGAAAAGATCATGTCATTATGATAAAATTATCTTTCTTTAGGAATATAAAATAATTTAGTTTACAAGAAATAACTTGTGTGTTTTTGGATAAGTTTTTAAATTTTATTTATTTATTTGACAGAGATCACAGTAGGCAGAGAGGCAGGCAGAAAGAGAGCTCCCCGCTGAGCAGAGAGCCCAATGCGGAACTCGATCCCAGGACCCTTTAAATCTGGGACAATTATAAAGGAAGGCTTCAGTATTATAATTTACCACATTTCTCTACCAAGGTGCTTGAAATTGTTTCTATCCTTAACATGTGGAGCTCTATTCATATTTTTATCCCATGAGAAATCTCAGATAAAATGTTAAAATTAAATAAAAATATGTATACCCATTAAATGATTAGAGATATAACTTAAAATCTAAATCATTATTATATTAGATTTTCTTTTTTAATGATGTTTGTCTTTTGATAAATTACCTTTATAATCTAAATTATTATAATTCACTTATAGGTGCTATAAATATATTTCAATAGAAACTCCTAATTTCTCCTGTGTATAATAAGGGGAACAGAGTAAATAATTTTCAGACTTTCTGAAATTAGAGTCAGCCACTGTATATAATTCTACATGTGAAAGTAACTGGAGTCTGAAGGTAAGAAACTAAACAGGCTCAAAAGAATTTCCCCTCTTAAGATTTTAGGATCGACCATTTTCATTTCTTGAGTACAAATGAAGAAATCAGACATCAATTCTTCCTGAACACACCTATCTGGGAGAAAAGACAGTTTTCAAAATTAAAGCTGGATCCCATACCAGAAGAGTGTCATTTAATGGATACCAGCAATAAATGCCTGGTGTCATTTGACTCCATAAGAGTATCATGCATACAGTACCCTGGTGGGAGATTTGAATTTATAATGTTATGCCACATCCTACAAGAAGGGTGAGTTCTGGCAAGACTGGCAAAAGACATAACATTTCACCTAAAGTCCTGCATAGGTGATTGTTTTATGAAAAAAAAAAAAATGAAAAATAAAAACAAAGAAAAAAGTACATGTAATATTCTAGAAAGTGTCACATAAACTACAGCACTGAAATTAAAGTGATCTTATCAAATCTAAAATAAAAATATGAACTACCTGGGATAGTAAGAATCCATTGTCTTTTTTTCTTTCTTAAATCAAAATAATTTGGAATACACATATACATTTTGTATTTGTACATATTAATATGTTACAGGAATGTATGCATTACCTGTATCTAGACATTTCTTGTAATTTGTATTTTCCTCAACCAATAGTTGAAAAATATGTGCATAAACACATATATGCATTTACACATAAATAAATATACTTTACATATATTTTATGCAATACATACTTACATAACTTTTTGGATAGTAATATAATCTAATAACCTTTTGAGAAAAAAAACTTAAAATGTTGTTGAAGAGTCTTTTTGCTAATAAATATGCAATTCTATCGTGTTTTTTTCCCTCTTAATTGGCTCTTTGGTATAAAAAATATGCAATTCTGTGATGTACAGATTATGTAGCAGTAAATGATCATCTCAGAGTAAAGGTTAGTATCCATGCTTTACATTTGTTAAATGGTTGTTACTGTCCCAGAACATTTTTACTATGTGCCATTGTATTCTCCAGGTAAATATAAACAGCATATATATCTTTGATATTTGTATAAAGCTGTGAGCAAAAATACACAAAAAATATGAATTCAGAAGAAGTCTCAACTATTTTTTCAGGTTGTTCAATTATAATGTATTCTGATTTTATTTGAAATTCTTGAGAGCATTTCCATAGTTCACTTTTATTCCTCTATTAAACTTAGGTCCTACATTGCTCTTCTGAGGTCAGGAAAAATGAAACTTCTGAACGAAGGCAATAGATGACCTCTAAGAAAACGAGGATTCCTTGTTTTGTTCTATTGTTACAGATATTCTGCCATGCAGAAATAGAAAGTGGATTTTTGTTGTTTGTTTGGTTTTGGTTTGGGTGGGGTTTCTTGGTTAGCAAATTTGTATTTTCCTCAACCAACAGTTGAAAAATATCTTACCAAAATGTGAAATTCAAACTGCAGTTTCAGTCATAAATCACATGCTTTTCAAAGATTCTCTAAAACACCTTTTTTGGAAATTGAGTTAGTTTATAAAATGTATTTATAGGAAAACACAAAAGGATTTAATATATAATACATGGCAAATAACTTTTCATTTTTAAAATTCTTTCTTCTTAAGGCACCTGGGTGGCTCAGTCATTGGGTATCTGCCTTTGAGTTGACAGGGTCCTGGGATCGTGCCTACTTGGCAGGAAGTCTGCTTCTCCCTCTCCCATTCCCGCTGCTTGTGTTCCTTCTCTTGCTTTTTCAGCATTTATGAAAAAATAATTTTAATTAAAATATCTGTAATACTGAATATTTACATTTTTTAATTTTTACCCTTTTAAAATTATGTTCAGTTAGCCACCATATAGTACATCATTAGTTTTTTGTGTAGTGTTCAATGATTCAATAGTTGTGTATAACACCCAGTGCTCATCAAAACATGTGCCCTCCCTGGGTGGCTCAGTTGGTTAAGCAACTGCCTTCGGCTCACGTCATGATCCTGGAGTTCCAGGATCAAGTCCCACATCAGGCCCTCTGCTCATCAGGGAGACGGCTTCTCCCTCTGCCCCTCTGCCACTTGCCCCTTTCATGCTCACTCGCTCTCTCTCTCGCTCTCTCTTTCTCAAATAAATTAAAAAAAATCTTTAAAAAATGTTCCCTCCTTAATACCTATTTATTAACAGTGACTTAAGTAATTATAAGATAATAATAGTTTGCCCATGACCTGGCTGTGAAGAACAGTGAAGAGTCTAAGATTTCGCAAGCTCATAACTTACTTGCAAGCTAACAATTTGGCTTGTCTCAGTTTCAAGTGTCTGACAGAAAACATGAGACTCCTGGGTCAGGGTTAAGAACTTCATTACACACTCACAGCATAACAAGCTTCACAAGCATCACCATGTTCTATCAGATTTCTTTGTCCCAATGTCCCATGGAGGTGGCACAGAAGGGTCCAGAAGGGTGACAGCACAAGAAGTAAGCTGCCTCACAGTAAAGCAATATTGAGCTTAGGAAACCTAAATATTTTACAACGAGCAGAAACATCTTTGCCTTCCGCTCTATAGAAAGTTAGAGAGGAGAAGGGAGTTGGGGGAAATTGGAAGGGGAGGTGAACCATGAGAGACTATGGACTCTGAAAAACAATCTGAGGGTTTTGAAGGGGTGGGGGGTGGGAGGTTGGGGTACTAGGTGGTGGGTATTATAAAGGGCACGAATTGCATGGAGCACTGGGTGTGGTGAAAAATAATGAATACTGTTATGCTGAAAATAAAAAATAAATTTAAAAAAAAAAAAAAAAAAAAAGAAAGACATTACTTTTCTTATACTGGACATTAAGCATCCTGCCCTTTGCTCTGGAGGGAGACAGTGTCCTTTTTTCCAAGGCTATTCGCTATACAAATATCCTAGAAAAGACATCTGAGATGAAATGTAGTAATGCACTTCAGGATAAATAAGAAAGGAAGGTGGTGTTATTATTTAAATGTGTCAGAAAAAAATGATAATAACACATCCTTTCCAGGATACCAAACAAGTACCACGATGATAAGACTGATAAACAGTTTTCTCCAAAAGAAGAAAAAGGGGAAGGGGGAAGCATGATCTCTCTGTCCAATGTTGATAGAAAATTGGATTACCAAGTAGATGCTAAGTCCCATATAGTCCCATATATATATATTCATATATATATATGAATGTGTGTGTGTGTGTATACTACATTTGTGTAGTAGATATTTTGGAAATGGTGATGGATTGAAGGTTTAAATGTGTAACAAGGACTGAAAGAAGCCAATAGAAAGGGGAATAAAGGAAAAATACTCTTTTTTTTTAATTTTTTATTTTTTATAAACATATATTTTTATCCCCAGGGGTACAGGTCTGTGAATTACCAGGTTTACACACTTCACAGCACTCACCAAAGCACATACCCTCCCCAATGTCCATAATCCCACCCCCTTCTCCAAACCCCCTCCCCCCAGCAACCCTCAGTTTGTTTTGTGAGATTAAGAGTCACTTATAGTTTGTCCACTGTTGGTGGGAATGTAAGCTGGTGCAGCCACTCTGGAAAACAGCATGGAAAAATAATCTTAAATAAGATTTTTTAAATCTTTAATCTTAAAGCTTTATGCCTTAAAATTTACTCCCATCATACTGAAAGATGTTTTAAGAAGAGTTTAAGATGGAGAAGTTGACAGACCACTCCAGCTTTTTTCACACATTTAATTTAACAGACATTTGTTTTCACTTGTAAGACAGCAGCATATTTTAGACAGATTCACAAAATCACTTAGAGATTAGAAAACATTACTCCTGTCATTGATGCAAGACTAGCTCAAAAGAACTTTCTTGAAAAAGATTATCACATTGGGAACAACAAGAAAAGCAGAGATGCAAAAATTAGAGATAAGCCAGGGCTATACTATGTTATAACATCCAAGGCAAGCAAATTCAGGAGCACTTAAATGACAGTCATTTACAACGTACAGTCCCAGAAAGCAAATTGCGCAGCGCAGGGTAAGATCCAGCCCCGTCCAGATGTCAAATACATGCCTATGAACTGGGGAATAGGAAGAGAGTAAATGTCAGAAATCCAGAGGCTGCTTTGAATAGGGGACGATTTCATGGACAAAGACTGTAAAGTCAGCTGAACATTGAGCCTAGCACAGAATAAAAGGCATGCCTATTTTGGGAAATTTTGATGTTCATGTATCCATGGAAAGAACTAGCTGACAGCTTCAGTTATGACAGCAAAGGCAAAAGGGAAAATATAAGGACATTCTGCAGCTGGAAGGCAGAAATGGTCACTTTCTCTGACACTGCAGGGCAGGGTGGTGATATGTCTGTGATGTTCCACAACAAAGATGTCAGAAAGACCACTCTGGTGAGTTCACAGATTACCACTATGCATAATTCTTTAAATATTTAGAGGCAAAGGAATACCCAACTCTGTGCAAATTACTTATAATAAGAAGAAATATAAATGTCAGGCACGAAAATGTTCTGTTGTCACACTTGATGGTTTGAACCTGAATAATTAATCAAGGTTTAAAAAACACTACCGTATCTGCATAGAAGGTGGTAATTTTCCATAGCACAAGATGCTAATTTATTGACTAAATTTAAAGTTTGTTAAAAAAACATAACACTAATCCCAATACTGCTAAAAGTATATTATCTTTTCAGTACTTATGGTAACATTATTTGGTAATTTACAGTGATTAAAATTATCCCAATAATCATACCAGAATTTTTTAAAAGAATGAAATTATGAAAGTTAAACATATTATTATTGAGTCAATGTTTTCTAGTGCCTAAATCATTGCAAAGCTCATCAGAAATCTTGAATTGTGAACTGGGGTTCTGGGCTAATCATCTCCAGAACCATCTATCCTTTTTTAATTCAATTCTCTTCTTCAGTGGGTCAAATGTAAACATGGAGCTGTTCCTTAGACTGTCTATCAGGGTTTCCTGAGAACACATGGAGATAAATGGTCCTAGCCTTTGCTCTTATCCTCCATTAGTTGGTAAAATTAAACACACACACACACAAGTGCTCTAACAAACACAAAGCAAATATAAGAGTGTTCTTCCAAACAAACTGGGAATGACCAGGAGTACAACTGGTATAGCAAAACTACTGTTTCCTTAACTTTCATTCCTATACAGTTTAAAGTGATTTTGGAAGTAGCGCATGGACTCCTAAGAGGAGGCTTGCTTCCCACTGGCTAACATAGGACCCCCAAAACCCAGGTCATGTGGGTACCTCCACATGGTGGGCACACATTAAGTATTTGAAAAAGGTCTCCTATTATGTCAAGGTGGCTGAAGAAAGCTTTTATGGATAAGCTGAGGTTTGTATATTAAAAGACTAAGGGAGTACTTAAAACATCATAGAAAGAGAAAACAACTACAATTTCTACCTATATACATAGTCAGTGTGGGCACAAATTACCAACTACCTGGGTTCATGTAGGGATATAGGGGCCACTGTAATCCAACAATCATTTACAATATGCTTTGGAGTGTTCATATATATTTTTTTTTCTTATTAAGCCTATTTCACCATTTTAAAAATAATACAAGATAAAATTACTTTATATTCTTGAAAATCCCAACACTAAGCTGTTATTAATATACTGGAAAATTTTCTAGGTGACAGGTGAAAATCATTCTGGGAATACACATAAATATGAGTGTACTGACAAGGACAATCAAGGGATAACAGTATTAAACCTGCCTCAGCATCAGGGATAGTCAATTGTTTTTTAAGTCCAGTCTTACTCCACAGAAAATGATGTTAATACAATATAAAATCTATTCAGCTTGGTGTTGGGAGGAATAGTGATAATTCCCAAATGCCAGGAACATTTATATTGATTTTGGAATGTAATTTCAAACCTTCCTTAGAACATAAACATGTCTGATGCTCTGAGAATTCACACCACTTCAAAGGAGTAATAAAGCATGTCTCAGAAACAATATGTGTACTTAGGATTTCATTTCAATTCAATTTAACTTAGCACTTATTGATTGACTTCTACATACCTGATAGCAGCTGACACAGGAATACAGAGAGGTAGAGAACTAAATCCCTGCCCTCTGAGAATTCTGGCTAAGGAGACCAGTGAGAGAAACTAAACTACCCAATGGTGTGGGCCATGCTGTGATGGGGCCACATTTACAGAGCCCAGTGTCCTGCTTGCCAAGGGGAACAGGTAACACCCTGGTTGCAGAGTATGGCTGGTATGGGTAACAGACATGAGGCAATCATTCCCAATGAGAAGGTGAAACCAAATCTCATAGGCAGAGCAGGTTCTCAAAAGACATATGAGGGAAGGCTGTCCAGAGAGGAGACAGTACACATGCTAAAGGCCCAGTAGGGCAATTTTGGATATAACACAAACACACTGATTCACTAAGACTGGAAAAGCAGAACACAGAGATGACTCACAGGGGCCCTTAAGTTGTGCAAAAGTGTTGGGATGTTTGGGGACCAGTAGACTCTGGCATTGTACAAACACCATCTTAAGTAGTTCTCATAAGAGTGATTTCTACTTATGAAGATAAAGAAACAGACACGATGAGTATAGAACATTTGCCCAATGTAGCATTACATTTATTTTTATGGTAGAACTGAACACTTCTTTTTAACTATAAATCCCTGGTTCTGTCCACAACAGCACACAGTTCCTTGTTTCTCTTTTTGAGATTCATGAGGGAAGAGGTAAAACCAGGCTAATAGAGGCCTGCTGTGCTTCTATGGGCTGCTTTCACAACTTCCTTAGGAAGATGGATCCAGTAGTCTGGCTTAAAAAGACTTCAGGTGCTGCCTTCAATGTGGTGAACTGAGCAGGTGTTTGACTTTTTACCCTTCAGATGTCCCCTCATGTACAAGTGTAGAAAAATTAAGCCTCCCAGGTGAGGACAGCACAAAGATAGGGAGTTAGCATGGCAAGGGTTATTTCAAAAATACTGAAAGAAAAAAAAAAAAAGAAATGAAAGAATTTTGACAGTAGAAGAATCATAGCTTAAAATAAAATATGATAAAATTGCATAGGATGTTGAGTGTGGACCATTCTTCTAGGACTGGGTGGCTCTCTGAGCTCAGAACCAGCAGTTACACCTGAAGCCTGAAATCAAGGAGCCTAAATGTTTTGATTAACTGCAGACAAATAATTAGAAGCTTTTTCAATGACCAGATTAAATTCGTTCTCATGAAAGTTAAGTCTAAAAATGAGGATATTCTTGCCCTAGAATGAAATCTCTTCATTTGTACAGTGTAGGAATCCCACAGTCTGAGGTCAATTGATTCTTCAAGTGAAGGTAAAACATCTGGGGAGTCAGACTGCTCAACAGCAGTAATGGTGCTAGAACAATGGAGTAAGCCCTGGGGCAAAATGTTTCCAAACTATCCTTCAAATATTAAAGCAGAACAAAAACCTTTTTGGAACTTAAAAGATTCACACGTTTTATCCTTCATGTGTCCTTTCTCAAGTAAAAGCAGTTGAGGATATAATGAAAGTGAGTATATAAAGATGTATGGGAATTACCATAGAATCCAAAATAAGAATTCTCAGATTGGACAGGGATAATGGGCAGCATGAGGAAGCAATATAAATGACCTCAATTTTCTTCCTTCACTAGATAATATCTAATCATTATACATCATGAATTAGAGATGTGAACATATTATTTGCATTAAAATTGGCAATCTAATTAATAAGAAAATCAATAAATAATTATGAGACGATCTAAGTTCTTCTGCTCTCAAAGCTTTTACTAAGTACATATTTGTCTTTTATTTTTCTGTTTCTTCATGTATAAAATGAAATATTTAAACTAAAATTCTCTGTAAGACAGCATGATTTCAGGGAAATGGTGTAGGTGTTGAAAGTCAACAGACTCACATTTTAATTCCTTCCATGACTTTCAGACCTCAAGTCTTCTTGTTGGAAACAATATATGCTTCTAAAGAATGCCAGGTTTTCTTTTATTAAAAGATACTTGAGTATTATATCGAAGTACATTTCTCTATATCCTTCCACTTTCAAGAGGCTTAATAGCATCAATTTTACACACTAGGCATGCATTTCTGTGTGCTGATTTTACATTTAATTATTTTATTTATAGCCAAAAAGAGAATGGGGACCTCAGTACTCCAACTGCCAGGAGCTAAATTCTGCCAACAATCGTGTAAGCTGGAATGAAGCCCCAAGATCCAGAAAGGATGGAGCCTGACACCTTGATTGTGCTTTTGGAATATCCTGAACTAGGTATCCAGCTAAGCCATGCTTGGTCTCCTGACACATAGAAAATGTGATAATAATGAATGCTGTTTTAAGCCACTAAGTTTGTGGTAATCTATTATACAACAATAGGAAACTAATATAGCAGAAGATATGGTTAGGCCAACCGTCAGATTGCAAAATTTGCTTACAGGTAACCAGGACAAGGTGAAACAACATATAATCACTGCTAATTCATTTTTAATCACTATATGCAAGATTCGGTAGTGATACAATGCATAGAAAATGTGCTGCTTGCCCATAATAATTATTATAAGCAGGTAGCTCAGTTGGTTTAGCACCCAACCCTTGGTTTTGGCTCAGGTTATGATCTCAGGGTCATAGGATTGAGCCCTGTTCCAGCTCCTCACTCAGCAACAGTCTGGACAGACAAGAGTCTGCTTATCCCTTTCCTTCTGCTCCTCACCTGGCTGCATTCTCTCTCTCTCTTTCTCTCAAATAAATAAATAAAATCTTTAAAAAAAAAAAAGAAGAAATATCATAAATAAAATAGGGAAGAAAGAATTTTTTATTAATATTCCATAGAGTATCAGTATTAAACAGAGTATTCCAGGCCAGGTGTGAGAATGTTGCCAAGCTTTTGGATGGAAGCTTGGTCATGTTTCATTTTGCAGAGTCAATACTTCCTCTTAATAAAATGGTAGATCTGTAACTGTTTGTTCCTGCTTTAAGCTGTTTAAAGAACTCTCTGTAACTTTTAAATCTTCAGAGGGGAAAAGTCAAGGCTTTCTTTAGTAAAAGCTTGTAAAGGTGGTTTGTATCAGCAGGAGTGCAGTGAAAACAGACAAATGGAGCTTTTTGGATAAGGACAGTGGGGACAACAGAGTTCTCTGAAATGGAAAATGCTGCTTTGGCAATCATTGAGTGCACTTCTCATTCACAGGTCTGCCCTTCCAAGATAGGTCCACTCCCTGCTGAGGGCTTATGTGGCCTTCTCACTCTGAGCAGCAGATACACACTCCCAATTAGTCCTTCTACAGCACCCTGGGGGTGATCCATGGTGCTTTCTTGGGGACCAGTTAAAATACTAGACATTAAAAGCATGTGATTCACAACAGAAGTCTTTCACCCTTGCATTCCTGGAAGGTTTCTAGCCTTGATTTAACAACTCTTCAACTATTCACATTTCTATTGAAATTATTGCTTCTGTTGTCATACTGAATATGGATTTCATGGTTGAAATTTACCTTGTATGAATGAAAGGGTTGGTTCCTCGCCTCAGTGCATTATCAGTGAATGATGTGTAAGAACATACTATGGATGGACACAAGTACACACATACACGCCTGGCTAAGTGTGCTTAAAATAAATGTTCATTCTGCATTTGACTTCAGGATCATGCAAACAAAACAAAACAAACAAAGAACAACAACAACAACAAAACCCAATCTAAGGTGTCATATCTCATTAAAAGGGAGCTTTGGACTTGAATTAATTATCAGGGTAACTTCTTATTTTTGTGATATTGCTAAGTTCTGCTTGCTTGAAGTAATAAATGGGCTCCTGTCCACTTGTACTTTCTACTTTCAGGGAGCATGGGAATCACTTAAAGTTTTCTTTTGGGGCAGGTACTCTGAGAAGCCTACACACTGTAAGAGGGAAGAGGATTTCTACTGGGGAAGAGGATTTCTACTGCTTTTGGAAACCTGTCTAATAGCTGTCTTAATTTATGTATTAGCTGTTTCCATAATGGAAAGAATGAAAAGCAATAACCAAGATTTAGGCCTTTTTTGTTTGTTTGTTTGTTTGTTTGTTGGGCTGTTTTGTTTTGTTTTGTTTTGTTTTGTTTTGTTTTTGAGTAATTGTGAGCCAGAGCTTCTCCCTTCTCCACAGGGGTCCCCTGCAGCCAGCAGCAAGAAGCAGTAAAAGTTCTCCTCAGGAGTCAATTAACATGGGGATGTATTAGAGCAACTCTGTTTTGAAAATTACTTTCCAATCTTAAGCTAATTATCTAATTGTATTTACCCTTGGCAGTTAATTTAAGTAAGTCTACCTTTCTGAGTCTTAGGCAATATCTGAGATGAGCTGATTATAAATAAGATTACTTAAAGTCTGTCAGAGATCAAAATTCCCTAGGTTCATGATCCAATTTCACTTGTTAAGGTAGGTAAAAGAAAGTTATGGGCATAGGTGTACTTCTTGTTTTTAAAAAAATCAGGTAAAAACAGACTCCACAGAAAGGTTTACCAAAAGTTCTAAAATCTCCTTTACTTGCTACAGCCAAAACACAGAGAAGCATACAAAATAATATAGAATAATACAGTTCTTTACAAGAAAGAATTTTCAACAGGATAAATTATGTCTTAGGAAAAAAAATTATCTTCAATGGTTTCAACATAAAGCAAAAAGAACAACCCTTAGCAAGTTCTTAGTAAGTTCTAAGTAGACATATATAAATACCATGAGAAAAGTAGGCTTTAGATTAAATATCATAGATTAAACTATTGTAATGAAAGATGTGTTACAATTTCATATTTTGGGAAGTTTAATTATTAGCTTTTTGGATAGTCAAGAAATTCTGTGGTTATAATTACTACAACTAACACTGCAAGATACAAGTCTATGTTTTGGGTGTTCTATCTGAAGCAATGTTCAGAGGTACATATGTGGTTGACCCTTAAAAAAACGGAAAATACTGCCAATTTGCAGACTTTACCACATTCAACATTTTACTAATGCTTTAATGTTCTTAAATGCTTAATGCTTCTGTTCTTAAATGCTTAATGTAGGTATTTTAAATATCTAACTAGGTTAGAAGCATTAAAACCTCTTTATGTGGGGACTCTTTCAAACGGTGCAATATCTCTTTTGATGTCATACCTATAACAATACATACTGTAAGAATGAAATTAGGTTTAAATCCTCAGGAGTGATGACTATAATCATATTCAGGTATAGAAAATATACTGAAAGGCTTCCTACAAAGTCCCAGCCTAGCAATAATATCATGATTTTTTTAATGTAATTGCTTATTTTTTGTGTGTTCCAGCATTCGTTGTTTATGCACCACACCCAGCGCTCTAAGCAATACGTGCCCTCCTTAATACCTACCATCAGTCTCACCCAATCCCTCACCCCCCTCTAAAACTCAATTTGTTTCTCAGAGTCCACAGTCTCTCATGGTTCATCTCCCCCTCAAATTTCCCCCAACTCACTTCTCCTCTCCATCTCCCAATGTCTTCTGTGTTATTCCTTATGCTCCACAAATAAGTGAAACACTATGATAATTGATTGACTCTCTCTGCTTGGCCAGCCTAGCAATATTATTAAAAAGCAAAACTTAATCTATACCAGGTATCCACAGGATAGGCACAATGATGGAAGTATAGAATGATTGCCTTTTGCCTTTATATTCCTCCCTTTGAGGAAAACAAAAAAAAAAAAAAAAGAAAGAAAGAAAGAAAAAAAGAAAGAAAGAAATCAATGTAAGAGCTTCATATCTTAAATCCATGGGCTGCTATTTATATTTGCCACATTCATTATAGGCTATCTACTTGTGTGGCATTTAATATTCATCTTTATTAGTTTTATTCTGATTGAGCACACAAGGTATTCTGGATCAGACAGATGTCTGATTCATCATCTTATAATAAATATTAAGTGCACTATCTCTCCTTGCCTCAGCCCTTACCCTTGAGGCAACATGATGAAAACCAAGCCAAGCATCCTACATGATAACTGGACACTCATATGCAAGTGATTAAAAACATGGATTTTCTCCATTATATACAGATTTTCTCCATTATATACAGAGAGACTCATTCCATCTTCCCTAAAGGAGAAAGAGTGAAGAGGGACCTTTTTGCTCCAGTGAGACTAGAGGGGAGGGACTCAATTCTTACTCTAACATCTTGGAATGTAAATGCACCTTCCAAAGGCCAGATAACCCCTCTGTCTCTGACTTCTAAGACCTAGAGATAGCTCCTAGTTCCCTGACCTCACTCTTTCTTAAAATATGAATACCTAGAAAGATAAGTCTTCAGCCACGCTACCACCTTGGGAGCTAACCTAAATGCCTATCATACAATGTATCCAGTTAGCTTTTGGGGAAATGAGACAAGGTTTATTTTCCTATTGTATCACAGCAATTAAGTCCATTATTAGAGCAACAGCTGGCCACAGATCTGATCCTTATGGTATGTAAGAGGGTTTCTTGGGAGAGAGAAAGTAAATATTCTCTAATTTATATTTCCATGGCTCATTAAGCTAGGGCTTTTTACAGGCTCACTGGGAAATCCACAGTCCTATTTCAAGTATATATGTATATATGATTATTTATGTCTGTTTATCTTACTTAAGGAATTCAATTGGAAACTCTTTCAGGGACCCATAACATCATACTTTCTTGCAATGAATGAAGATAGGAATATTTATTCAACACCTAGTATAGGGTAAGCAAGGGGATACACAGATGAGCAATGTGTGGTCCTTACCCTCAAGGAGCTTACAGTTTAATATGTTTTCAATTATGTGTATTTTATGTGCCAAGTACACAGCAAGTGTTCAGAATAAATCAATCAATCATTAAATGGATCCCAGGTTGAAATCTAAGGAAGTACCAAAAAGCACAACTATATCTAATGCCATTTATTAAAGTTAAGCTAGAAGGAAATGCCTACTTGTCTGTGGTTAATGCATTGTAGATACCTGTTTAATATATCAGACAACTTTTGGCAACTACTTAGAATTACATTTTGCTCCACTATGTCCCCTCATCATGTCAAATAATATAATAAAACTCAATTGAATTAAATTGAATATTTATATACTACCAGTAAAGTTAACTATATCCAGTTACTGAAATTAAACACAATTATATTCGATAAAGTAAGGCAGTTAAACTAAAGCAAAGATGATTAAAATTAACTGTTTGGAAAAAGATACCAGGCAAATGCAGATAAAATGAAAGAGACACTAAAAATATCAACTAAAAAAGCATACCTGAAGAAAAACCATTGGTTTTGTTTTGTTTTGTTTTAAGATTTTATTTACTTATTT
>NW_028133521.1:0-19254 GCF_964662115.1 Mustela nivalis
GTGCCAAGAAGGAGTTGAATGTGGACTTGGAATCACGCCTGGATTTCAGTGTGCATGTCGTCACGTCCCGGGCCTGCCACATTCCCCGTGTAGTCTTGGCTCCTTGAACAGGCTGTGGGTCACTTGTGGTGGAAAATGTACAGTTAGCAAGTTCCTTTTTTTAGAATATTTCTTACACTTTATGCTAAGTCTCCCAAGAAGTAAAATGCAAGGGAGATGCAGGTCTACATTTTGCCCCCTCTTCTTATACATTGAAATGCTGTAGTTGTTTTTGTTTTTGTTTTCCAAAGATTTATTTATTTTAGGGAGAGAGTGGGGGGGTGGGGAGAGCAGAGGGAGAGAGAGTGTTGGAGCAGACACTACCCCCTGCTGCCTCCCTGCCCCCCAACACACAGTGCAGAGCCCGGCACTGGCTCCATCCCAGGACCCTGAGATCATAACCTGAGCCGAACCAAGAATGAGATGCTTAACTGACTGTACCATCCAGGTGCCCCAAAATGCTGTGGTTTTTTGGTTTGGGTTTTTTTTGTTGTTGTTGTTGCACTATGGAAAAGTTCCTTCTAGGTGTGATGGAGTCTAGGCCTTCCTCCATGACTCCCTTTCGGTGAATGTTTCTGGCAGAACAGTAACAGCGTTCCCTGGGCTCTCTCACAGCAGACCGTGTGATGAACCTCTTTAATAATTGTCTTTATTTTTTGACAGATGGGTCAGAGAGTTTCTGAATGAAGAAAACAGAGGTCTTGATGTTCTAGTGGAATATCTGTCATTTGCCCAGTATGCAGTAACGTAAGTAAAACTTGGCTTGTTGGCTTTTGAATTTCTTGTGGTCACAGAAGATGGAAGTGAGTGGCAAAATTCTATACCACACCGAGGGGAGAAACCCAGAAGCAGATGTTGTAAGGTTTAAGGAGGCTTGTTTCTACTCAAGTAACTAAAAGCAAATCATAGAATCATCCATAGAAATGCTTTTAAGGCAAAAGTAAAATAGGGAAGTAAAAATCACCCTTAGAGTCCTTATTTTCAAAAGTGCTCTCCTTAGTGCTCAGCTTACATAAATCCATATGGTAGATGAACCTGGCAGTCACTGAAGGAGGTGTAAGATGTATTGCTGAGTGAATAAAGCAAGACACAGAAAAGAAACTTTTTGTTAAAAAAATTATGTATATGTATATGTTTGTTTGTATTTGTATGTGCTAGTAAATGCAGAGAAAATGATAGCAGATATACCAAATCAAGTAGGACTGGAAAAAGGAATTAACAAGAGGCTTTTCCATTTTCTACTTTATATGTATTTGTGTTGTTTTGACTTACCTTACATCAGGTGAAGGCGGGAAATTGCAAAAGACCAGGAAGGAAAATCAATTTAGTTAACCTTGTTTCTTGTTAATTCATAAAATTTTCCCTTTTGCTAGGCTTCTGGAGGAATTTACAACAGAAATGAAAAGTGTACATTTGGATGCGACATTCTTTTTGCATTTACTTCTTTAATCAAAGAATATTGCAGTATCCACCGATTCTCTTTCTCTCTGTCTCTCTGTCTCTGTCTCTCTCTCTCTCTCACACACACACATACAGACTGAGGAAGTAATACTGTATTTTTAATTTGACCAGAAGACATTTGTGTGCAGGTGGTGTTTCTCCCCCTGCCCCCCGCCCCAATGCTTCTTTTAAAAGCAGTAACTTGTTTTTTATATTGCATCACTCCCAAGAAGTTCTAAGACTTAACCAGATGTTATAATCCTCAGCACTTCCTTAAGAATTCTTGGGAAGGAAGCTGTAATTACTCCTTTCTAGTGGATACAGAAATTACAGTACAAACTGAAACTGGCTTGATCAGTTTCAGGTTTGATATCTCCTGTTTATGATATGGAAAAGAGTAAGAAACACCAATAGACACGTTCTTGCCTTTCTAGAAAGTTGTCCTCTGAAATATAATCCTAGTTTTATAGTGTGTTCCTCCAAGGATTGTATCTTATCTATGTCCATAGTGTCAAAAACTGCTAACTTCTCTTACACTTAATATTATACGACAAAACACAATAATATTACCCTGCTGCATAATTTAAAATCTGGAGGAAGAGTTTTGGAATTAAGGAAGAGCTAAGAGACTTCAGTTGTAGTGAAAAAGGATGGCATGCTATGTATTACATGTTTGCTATAATTTACCTTTTGTCTACATCACAGTAGAGCTCATGCACCCAGCTTTCCCAGGCGTACCCTCACTTCAGACCAGTGGGAGAAAACAGAGTTACCATGAGGGAATTCTAGATGTGGCATAAGACCAAATACAGCAGAAGATCAGAATTCAGAGTTTTGGTTTCCTTCTTCACTTTTTTTTTTTCTTGGCATTACCTTTACATGCTCTGCTTATTAATTTTGGTTTTGTGTTGCTTTATTTAGATAAATTATATATAGAGACATAACTTACATTTTTTCTTGAAACTAATGGGTTGAAAAATTTCTTACTGTCCTTTTGGCTTGTGGTAATTTCCTAGCCCAGGTAATGTGCACCAGTAGGCTCATCCTCCCTTCCTAGAAAAGGATACTTCACTAAGGTGTGTTTCTTCTCCTCCTGCTCCATGAGGTGGGCGAGCTGAGAGGAGCATAAGCCTGTGGGACAGCTGAAGGTCGTGGGGGTGCTGCAGAGTGACTTGGAGAGAGTGTTGATGACATGGGTGGTGTTAGGGGTGCCCCGTTGGCTTACCTTCTCCAATATCAGTTGTAGGCTTCTGTTTTTAGTGTTTAAGGATTTGATTACTCAGTCCCACCTCTTTTCTGTTCAGCTCTGCTTCCTGCATCCCAAGGCGTGACAAACTTGCCAGATGGATTCACTGACGATCTGTCCTGGCCGCCGCCTGGCTTAGTATTTAATAGAGGGACAGCATCGCCTAGTTTACAGATGACGATTCTAACAAAATATTTTATTTTGGCGATGGTACCCTTATGAAAAGTCATCCTTATTATTGCCAATATGTATTGTTACTGTCTGTTCTGAGATCGCTGTCCAAACCTTCCATCTGGTATTAATTACAGCCGCCTTGTGTTTATTCTCTGTCTGATCAGGTGTTGCTGGGTGGAACTAGAGGTAGAAACAATTGATAAAATATATTTTTTTGAGAAGGCAGAGCTTCTGTCTTTGGGATGGGAAAATGCACAGAACACAAAGGCCTGGCTGTTTAAAAATTTTGTTCCCCAAATTATACAAGAATGAGCAACTTAACTTGCCATTTATTCTAACATGGTCAAAATGAGTAATAACCTCAAAAAATGTCAGAGAAGCACCAGTCCTGCTTTAAAGAGCACCACATTGGGAAGAGATTCCAAAATCAAAGCAAATCCATAACTTTGCAAGTAATGTATCACATATGGTTGGAAAAGTAGACTTGCCAACACACTAGGAGAAAATGCTCAGTGAAAATTGATGGGTAGGAATAAATTAGTATAAGCCTACATATTGACTTGTTAAAGCAAAATGAAGACAGCTGGAAGACGTTTCCCTGCCCTTCCACCATAGCATTGTTAGCCGTTGGTAAGTTAGTAAACCTTGTAGTAAAATACAAATGATACGTTGCTATTAATTTTTCCCTGTTGTTCATCTGTGCGTTGGCCTTGCCCAGTATTTGTCATTTTGGATTTTCGAGGCTAGCTCTGAGTCCGTGGACATTCTTTGGCATTGGTGTTGCCTTTTCAGTTTCCTCTACTTGTGAGGACCCCCCGCCATCGGGTGCAGATGCGCGGTCGGAAGGAGCCGGTTAGGCATAGCCGAGTAATTGTTTGATTGTCCACTTTTAAGTCTTGAGTGGGATCTCTCTTTTGTTTTAGTTTTGATTTCGAGAGCGTGGAAAGCACGGTGGAGAGCTCGGTGGACAAATCAAAGCCCTGGAGTAGGTCTATCGAGGATCTGCACAGAGGGAGCAACCTGCCCTCCCCCGTGGGCAACAGCGTGTCCCGCTCAGGAAGACATTCTGCGCTGCGGTGAGTTTCGTGAACCCAGAAGGAGCCGCGTTCGCTGGGTGATGCTGGGACAGCAGAGTGCCTCACTTTTGTGGCTGGTCCTGTACCACGCAGTGCTTTATCTTTCCGCACAGCACTTGCATCTCCGGTGAGGCAAAGGAGAGTTTCTGCGGGAGATCATGGGATCATGACTAGGGCAATGCTCTACAGCTTTGAATAGTTTTGGGGAGACACCAGCCCTGCATTAGGCGTAGGAGGAGAATTCTGCTGCCGAATGGTAGAGTGCAGAGGACTCCGTAGATGAGTTTCCAAAACCAGGGGGCAGCTGACTTCGTGACTTAGGCTCTGTTTTCTGGGTCGAGGCAGCGCCTCTTGAGATTTGAGGATCTCAGGAATTCCTGGTTGACTCTTCATACTCCCCTCCCTTCTTCCAGTGGTAGCTCAGGTGTGTGTTCTGTGGGACGTGTTCTTAGAGGTGCAAGATGTTGCAGTGACCATTTTTATTTTTATTTTTTGAAGATTTTATTTTCTTTGTTTTATTTTATTTTATTTTTTAATTTTTTATTTTTTATAAACATATATTTTTATCCCCAGGGGTACAGGTCTGTGAATCACCAGGTTTACACACTTCACAGCATTCACCAAAGCACATACCCTCCCCAATGTCCATAATCCCACCCCCTCTCCCAAACCCCCTCCCCCCAGCAACCCTCAGTTTGTTTTGTGAGATTAAGAGTTACTTATGGTTTGTCTCCCTCCCAGTCCCATCTTGAAGATTTTATTTATTTATTTGACAGGCAGAGATCACAAGTGGGCAGAGAGGCAGGCAGAGGGAGAGAGGAGGAAGCAGGCTTCCCGCCAAGCAGAGAGCCCAATGTGGGGCTCGATCCCAGGAGCCTGGGATCATGACCCGAGCCGAAGGCAGAGGCTTTAACCCACTGAGCCACCCAGGCCCCCCTGTAGTGACCATTTTTATTAACTGAATGCTTTTAAGCAGTGTTCCTTTGGTTAGTGTGCTCAGTTGTC
The DNA here is from genome assembly GCF_964662115.1 of Mustela nivalis. Taxonomy (NCBI): domain Eukaryota; kingdom Metazoa; phylum Chordata; class Mammalia; order Carnivora; family Mustelidae; genus Mustela; species Mustela nivalis. The sequence continues at coordinate 4,981 of NW_028133521.1, forward strand.
CACCTTTTGTTTCCTCTTAAGGATTCTTCTCCAGTCTGTCATGGCTGAAATGCCACCAAGCTGAGGAAATATGGGTGCTGACCCCCTGTACGACTAATGAGTACAATATCACTAAGATTGTTCTCTCTTACCTACAGTCATTCATTCACCGAAAAATATTTTTGAGCTTCTGTAAATTGCCAGACACTGTACTTTCTTTTTTTTTTTTTTTTAAAGATTTTATTTATTTATTTGACAGAGATCACAAGGAGGCAGAGAGGCAGGCAGAGAGAGAGAGGAGGAAGCAGGCTCCCTGCTGAGCAGAGAGCCCGATGCGGGACTTGATCCCAGGACCCTGAGATCATGACCTGAGCCGAAGGCAGCAGCTTAACCCACTGAGCCCCCCAGGCGCCCCCCAGACACTGTACTTAACGTTAAGGTCAGGATGGTTAAATCAGAACTCCAGCCTGTCAAGGTAGAGATGGCATCCATGAATAAATATTTTATTAATTAGCCTTCCCTTCCCCACTGCTGCTTATTCTTTGTAACCTAAAAAATTTATGTCACTTACTCTAGGCTTGATCTGGCACGTGGATGTTGTCCCTGTCAATGTTGAAGATTCCCATGGGTATTGGGTCATTGGTAGTAGGGTCTGTGTGTCAAGTTGTAAGTCGTGAAAATGTGGCTTGCAGACTTTTCATATTATTAGTCCTCTGATTACTTCTTGTCCCTTTGACTTGGGTTTTGGTCATAGAAAGTAAATACCTCAATAATGAAGTTCAGGTTTGCTGACGGGTTTGACATTTGAATATGATGCTTCTGATCAACCAGTCAGATTTTCCATGTTTGGAGATGCCAGAAATATTAATGGATATGAATGGTTTAATAATAATGAAGAGCAGTGTTTCAGTCTATCTCATGGTCTTTGCAACAGGCTGAGAACTCTATCACTAGCTAGCCTTCACCAAATCTACATGTGGACAAGGCTGATTTGGAAGTTGAAGAAAGGCCAGTCATGTGTGAAGAATTCCCTTCATGACCTTTGTGTGTGAATAGGAATTCTTACCCTTAGTAGAGATATAATTATATGTAAGGAATTTAATTGACGAAGCACATTTTAAGTTGCTTTTTTATCGTTTCTTACCTGGAACGTATCACCTATTGGCCAGCTACCCCTCAATAAAGATCAATTTTCCTGATTAATAATTTATTAGGGCTAATTTTGAGTTATGAGGACTGTTCATTGAGAGCACGTTTTTTGTGGAAGAGTGGAGGAGTCAGTAAAATATGGAAATATTTTTGATTCAAGGAGAACTGTAGTCCTGCATCCTAGAAGGCACAGGGCAGGGACATCCATGTCCAGCCTGACTTGCTTGACAGTTGGCTCAAGGTAGATCTTGCTAGAATTCATTTTAAATTGGAAAAATTGACCCAAAGTGTAGGGATAGATACGATGGAGATGTTCTTCTGAGAAACGCAGGAAGTATTTGACCTTTCTGGTTGGCAGATGTGCTTGAAGATGACCAACTAAGAAACCCATATCACATTCTTCTGTCTTGCATCTGAACAGTTTCAGGCTGAGGAATGGAACATTTGGGTTTCCCTTGACTCTTTTTTGATGGGTTCTAGAAACTCAAAATCAATGTGGCAGTAACTTTCATACTCCTTATTGATCTGAAGCTTAGTTGTTTGCTTTTGTTTTTAAACAACATATATCAATGACATTCCATTCAGCTCTTGTAGTTCATGGATTTGTGCCTGGATTGTAATTCTGTATATGGTCATTTGATAGCATCTGTGACTTAAAAAAACCAAAGGAACCACGATCAGAAGTACAGGCATATGGTACATGTTGCTTTTCATATACCCAAAGATTGTTTACATTTCTTTTCTCTTCCTCCTCCTTCTCTCCCCTTTCTTTCTCTGCTCCCCACACTTCCTTCACTTTTTGGATTTCTTTTCGTTGTCCTTCTTTTCCATTCTGCCATCTCCTTTCTGATTGTCTTTGCCTCCTCTACTTTGTCCTTTCTCCTCCTACTGTCTCCCCTTCCTCTGGTTCCATCATTCCTTAACACCACCACCAGATGGTTTCTCTGCCTGAGTATCTTCAGTTCCAATGCCAACAGAGCTGCTTCTCTCCCTGTGGCCTCCAGAGTTTACAGTTTACACACTGGTGATGAGGCTTCAAACTGGAAAAACTCGTAAGTCACGGGTGAGCATGATGGCCACGAGAGCTCATCGTACATGGTGGCAGGGTATCGTGACTGCTCCCATGTTATAATATGATGACCTCACGGCTCTTCATCACCCCGTACTAGAACAAAACCCACTGCCTTTTAAATTTTGATATACTCTGTTATCATATTATTATTCTTTAATCTAAGAATTTGATCCCCTAAGGTATATTGTATTCATGTTACCATTTTTTGGGGAAAGCATAAAAGGGTATTAATTCATGTTCTGTAGCTTATTCTGGTAGCTTTGTTTGTTGGGAATATGTCTTTGGATCCAAATGCAGATTTTAGTTCCCTCCTCTTAATCTCCAGATAAGAATGTAGATTCAGTGATCTCATCCTTTATCACTTGGCAAAATGTGTTAGCTAAAGCTGGAAGAGGAAATGAGATTTTAAGAAATTTAAAACACTTTATAAGTGGGGCTTGATTAAAGAAAAACACCATTTTTAAAGAAAATTGTAATGTGACGCACTCTCCTCTTTGTATTCAGACTTCATTTTTTTTTTAATTTCTTTTTTAAAGATTTTATTTATTTATTTATTTGACAGAGGGAGAGAGATCACAAGTACGCAGAGCGGCAGGCGGGGGGGCGGGGGGGGCGGGAAGCAAGCTCCCTGCTGAGCAGAGAACCCCATGTGGGGCTCCATTCCAGGACCCTGGGATCATGACCTGAGCCGAAGGCTGAGTCTCAACCCACTGCGCCACGCAGGTGCCCCAAACTTCATTTTTTAACTATTTAAAATGGATTAGTAAAAATTTTAGGACATGACATTCACCTTGAGTTATATCAGGTATTAGATTCTGTATTACATGAATTTGTCAGCTTGGCCAGTGGTCAAAATTCTGAGACTGATGCAGTAGTGACCAGAATTGTACGGTGTTGTAAGCCAAGAGTCTTGCGTGCCTTCAGTTAAGATTCCTGTTAACGTGCCTGTAGGTCTAGCTAAAATAAATGGTGCTGTATATGCATGTGTGTACATACTAGGTTTTGGAAGACAAGGATTGTATTCAGATTTAAGGGAAAGTGATTTTTAATTTTTAAGAATGATTACTTAATGCCATTAGACTTAAATAAGGAGTGACATAGACAGTAAATAAAAGCTTTGGGTTTTTAAAGAAATCCGTGGAGCACTAAGAGCCTGGAAGAAGGGGTCAGATTTTAACTGGGACTTGGGGTTACGGCCAGAGTTGCTATTCAGGGTGAGGAAAGTGCTTCTGGTGGAAGTAAAGTGAAGAAGCATGAGAGGAGCAAAAGCTTACATCAAAGGTCAGGCATGTTTGGGGAAGATGGAAGAAAGTGTCTTTTCTGGAGCAGAAGCTTTGTGATGGGGTAGAGGGTGGTTTAATGGAAAAATTGGGTCATATACATCCAAAGCTGTCAAGGCCTCGAGGGTCACCCCGATTGACCCTTCCCAATGTGGTGAGGAAACCAACACCCACGTTTCCTCTAAAATGTGAACTTACAAAAGTATTTATTCCTAAGATACCCCCAGAACAAATTTCACTGTTTTTCCTGAGATCATTATCTTAAAGGAATGACATTTCCTGAATAGTCATCATTCTGTTGACCACCTCTATCTTTAGTGAATTTACATAAAGAGATGACGAGTTCAGATTTAGATCCTTGTTGATAAACATTTTTTCCCTCATGGGACTAATTTTTTTAAGTATTTAAAAATAAGCACAGAGATGTAGAGAACATTGATACACTTTTTACTGGGGAGGAAAATATTGAGTGTTCTCTGCCAGGCACGGTTCTAAGGACTTTGGTGATTTACCACTCCCAAAGGGTTAATGAGATAGTGGTGACTGTTATCCCTGAGAAGAAACTGAAGTCTGTAGTGGCTAAGCAACTTGCCTGGGACCAAACAAGCTAGTTAAGAGGTCAGACTGACTCCAACTTCCAAACCATGTTTCCTGCCTGTTTATGCACAGGGGGATTTTTTCCTCCTTCATTGATAGCCTTTTTTAATCAGGGTGTCCACGTGTCTTTATTCCACTTCGCAGAGACGCCAGAGGATCTAGCGGAGACTTTGAGTGACGTGCTGGTCAATATGGCTGATCAGTCGAGGTGTTACAGAACAAGTTAACACATGAAACATGAAAAAGTGTTTACTAAACAAAGGACAAGAGTAAGGCAGAAAGTTCTGTACTGATAAAATTTCATGGTCACCTATTTGCAGTTGGGAAGGCATTGAAAGGGAAACTTACTAAGTGAAAAAGGTGACTTTTTTTAACCACAGGGAGGATTATGAGTGAACTTTATGTTTTAGTTTTTATAATGTTTTCGAACTGGCCTAAAATACATGTAGTCTATACTTGTGAATCAGGGAGAGGCCACATAATAAAGAACCTTGAATTTTGGAGTTTGGTTTTTATCTGGTAGGCAACGGAATGGGAAGTCCCATGAGGTGGTTGATCTTTTCAGGTGTGTAGGGTCTGGGGAATGTTTTGGGTGTTGATTGGAGGAAAAGATTGCTGTTGCCTGAATCTATGCAGTTGGTACCTGAAAAGCAGAGCAAAAGGCTAAGTATGAAGGGTAGTCAAAATGGAATTTGTGTTTATACAACTAATAATGATTTTTTATTTGCTGAGTACAGACTGATTTACAATGAAAGTTTTGCTAACCTTGGTAAGTTCATTAACCGTTTACATGACTTCTTACATCTATGTAGTTTTATTTTACAGTTGCAAGAATTCCTGTTACCAAAAAACTTTAACTTGCATAATAATAAAAGAAAAATATACTGAAGGACTTAGGAGAGTGAAAAAATTGAGGCTTTTCCTAACCCATCCAAACTACAATAAAAAATAGCGTTCTTGCAGAATTCATATTTTGTGCCTTTGAGATCAACTCCTTAGCATAACTATGGCAAAGTCACGATTACAAATTCATTACTTTTAAATTATAAAATCAGTTAAAAATAAAAAAAAATTTAGAAGTAGGATTATCAGCTAGAAATGCTCACTTTTAATAAGCCAAGTCTGGTGACTTGGTGGCCTTAGGGGTAAAGAGAAAATTTTGCGTATGATTGATTAGAAGAGAAATAGAATCATTAGTAGAAATAGCAGAATTGGAATCTGGAAGGGATCTTGGATGTGATTAGTTGGATGTGGTTTGTCAATGAGACTCTGCACTAAGACCTTACTCTCCGAGGAGTTACCTTGTTCCTGCAGACCGGTTTCTGTGTGCATGCCTGTGGTCCATAGAGTTGATTAGGCTCTAGTGCGGCAAATACTTGTGTTCACAGCAGTTGTCCTGATTTTACTTAGATATATGGGAACACCAACTCTGTACCAGTTGGCTGGTAAGTCAGAGGTATTCTAGAAGAGTGGAGCTCTTGGAAGCTCTTCCAAGTTCTTTTTCAACAGTAGCATTTTACCTTCAATTTTAATTGTTGGGGGAAGAAAATAATGTGACCTCTTAACTTTAAACCACTGTGGTATGAGATTAAAAAAAAAAGATCTCTGAATTGTGTAGTTGGAAGCTAAAGCACTTTTTACTTTGATTCGCAAGAAGAACTCATTTCTGTTCATTTTCCAGTTTATCTGAATTAGGGATATAATTTCTAAAATGATCTCTGTCCTCTGTTCTCTTCCCTTTTCTGCCCCCAAGTTAGACAAAATCAACTCAGATCTTTTATAGTCCTCAGAATTGAGAGTTGTAATCTGTATTTTGATTTACGTATGTTCTTTCTTCTTAACTCCATAGATTTGAACTTTGCATATGGAAAGATATTGAAAAATCTAATCTATTTCTATAAGGCCCAACTTATGGGGGGAAAGACTAGGAAAAAAAATATATTAAAAAATTTTTTTCTCAAAAAAGTATTTTTTTTCTGAAAGCTTGAGTTCTTTCTGTCCATATGATAAGATGGCAGGTACTGACTGAAATTTTCATTAACACTGAATTTAGAAAGTGAGAAACAGAAAGTAAAGAATAAAGGTAAAAAAAGGAAAAGGGTAAGAGTAAAGGAGTGGGAGAAAAAAGAATGAGGAGATGGTCATTATAACTAACACCTGAATATCACTTTTGAGGGAAGAGAGATGTTGAAGAAACTCGTTAACATGACTTTTGTCCTGAAGATCTGAAGTTCCAGAAAATGAAGTAATTACCTATTAAATAAAGACTTTCTAAATTTGCAGACTCTGTAAAAATAATCTGCAACTATAGACTTTCAGTTTTACTTTTTGGCACATTCTGTAAGCAAAAACAACTGAAGATTTCGGGTTGTTGTGTTTCAGATTTTTGTATTTCTTTGTTTATTTGAAGTTGTAAAAAGAGAAAACTATACTTGGGTTAAGAATGTACCTTTCAGCTTTTTAGCTGGGAGCCCATTTCGATGGCCGTGCTAGTGAAAATGGCGACAGCTTTAGTTTTAGCTTGTAGTGCACCATACAGGCATCTTAGTCAAGCATTTCCGATTCCTAGAAACCCCGATTTCACTTGTTCCCCCTCTTCATTGGGTCTTTTCTCCAATGAAAGACCAGCTGAGAGAGGCTATGATATGGAAATCATCTGGCCAATGCATAGTTGGGGGCCTGTCTCACAGGTACTCTGGTTGGTAAAGATGATAGGCTCTGGGACCTGCCTCCCATGTTAGGAGATTAAATTAATTCCTGTAAAGAACTTGGCTCAGTAGTGAGTAGTCAGTCAATGTTAACCTCACAGGATTGAGACAAAGCTTGAGGATGACTCTGGAACTTCCTACAGCTGTGGTCCAGTGCCTTCATCATCAGCTAGACTTATCACATACAGAAAGATCCATAAACTATTTGGAGAAGATCTGTGGCTGATAAAGGACACATCTTCATTATACCTTTTGGGAGGCATTCAAAGATTATTAACCCCATTTTTGAGATGAGGAAGCCAAGGCTGAGAGAAGTTATCCAAACCTAGTAATAGAGCCAGGATTTAGAATCAGTCTTCTGACTTCTACGTTGAGTTTTTTATGATTCGATTGAGAAAATATATGTATGTGTGCTCCTGCGCCCGGTCATATGCAAGTGTCCTGAGTCTAACCAAAACCAAAGTATGGAGCTTGAGAGGCTAGAGTGAATGGTAAAACCTAGGGGAGATTCATGATGGGGTCTGGCTGTGGAAGAGCGGTGAGTAAGACCTAGAGGATGGGCTGTGGAAGGGGGGAGGAGGGAGAATGTTCTGAGCTGTGGCTTGGTGCTAAGAGCACATGGTTTGTTTAGGAAACAATGAATAGATCAGTCGGGCTGGAAGCAGTTTAGAGCCGGTTTATGTAATATATTGAAGGCCAGGCTAAGGAATTGGCATTTTAACTCATTGGCAATGATCTATTGAAGGTTTATGAAAAAGAGGGGGTAATTTGGGATAAACATAGAAATATTTCTATTTAAAGGTCACAGGAGATGGACGGTTTCCTTGAACACTCCCCATATATCCATGTAGGGATATATACAGGTTAATTAGCAACTCAATTGCAAACGCCTTTGCTGGAGGGAATATAATGAAAAATCAGAAAATTCAGACGAATACTGGCAGCTCTCCATTCATATGAGTTGGCAGCCTGTTTTGTTCACTTATTCCATTCAGAATGTATATATGGAAATATTTTGATTCACAGGTTCTGTTCTAGTTGTTAGCTGGTCCTGTGATGGGAAACGTAGACAAGCGGAAAATTTCAATAACTAATAAAAAAAAGATTCATTGGGAGGTTCGTGTGTCTCTGTCTCTGTCTCCATCTGCCCTCCCCATCCCCTTTTTCCCTTTTTCTCTTTACCTCCACTTTGAACCGTCTGGACTCAACTCTTTGAGCTCTGTTTCTTTTGGCTGTGGAGACCATCAGAAAGTGCTTGCTTCATTTTCTTCAGCATTGTATATTTTATGAGTTTAATTGATAGAAGAAATATGCCCAAGTGATGTCATGTCTGAAAGGTAACAGAGGAAACCTAAAACCACAAATCTTGGTGAAATCATATTAAGCCCAGACCTTGGGACCATAAAAGACTAGTAAAATTATGCCAAATTATGTGAATACCCCGTTGGCTTGGCATCCCAATTGAGTTGAACCCTTACTGCAAGCTTCTAAGGAAGTTCTAACTCCTATTCTTTATTTGTAGATAGGTATGAGTTTGATATCTGAATAGTTAGACTGTTTGAAAATACTTTCGGTAAAAGGAAAAAATACACCATTCATTTTTCCTGTGGCCATAAGGACTTCAATATTATAGACTTCACACATATTGGCAAGAAAGGTCTACAGACTTCTGAAAAACATTTTTTGTCAGACTTTGGGGAAGTCTGGTTTAGGTCGGTTCAGGAAATATTCATTTAAGGTTTTGTAGTAATATTATTGTCTGGAGAGTACAGGGTCACAGGGAGAGGCAGACATGTACACAACCCACCACAAGAGGATATCCATGTTTAGAAAGAAGTGTATATTGTTAGAACAATAGATTGCTGATCAGACGTACTTCAAGGTATCACTGGGTGAGCAACAAACAGCTTCCATTTTGGTGTTTACTAAGTGCTCGCTGCTTCGCAGATGCTGAGCACTGAACCATATCCATTGCAGATCATGTCTAGTTTTTTTTTTTTTTTTTAAGATTTTATTTATTTATTTGACAGAGAGAGATCACAAGTAGGCAGAGAAGCAGGCAGAGAGAGAGGAGGAGCAAGCTCCCCGCAGAGCAGAAAGTCTGATGCGGGGCTCGATCCCAGGACCCTGAGACCATGACCTGAGCTGAAGGCAGAGGCTTTAACCCACTGAGCCACCCAGACGCCCCATGTTTTTTATTTTTAAAAAACATTTATTTTAGAGATGGGGTGGGGGCAAAGGGAGAAGGAGAAGGAGTCTTAAGCAGATCCTGTGTTGAATGTGGAGCCTGGCACAGAGAGAGCTCAATCTCAGGACCCTGAGATCGTGACCCGAGCCAAAACCAAGAATTGGATGCTTAATTGATTGAGCCATCCAGGCGTCCTATCTCCTTTATTTTTTATTTTTTTTGTTTATTGTGGTAAGAACACAACATGAGATCTTACACTCTTAAATGATTTTTAAGCGTACAATACAGTATTGGTAACTATAGGCACAGTGCTGTATAGCAGATCTCTACAACTTATTCATCTTGCGTAATTGAAACTTCATACCCATTGATTAACTATTCCCAGTGTCCCCCTCCACTCAGTCCCTGGTAACCAACATTCTATTATTCTCTGCTTCTAAGAGTTACACTGTTGTGGATACCTTTAATTAGGCTCATACAGCATTTGTCCTTCTGGGCCTGGCTTATTTCACTTAGCAGGATGTCCTCAACGTTCATCCATATTGATACACATTGCAGGATTTCCTTTTTAAAATTTATTTGTTTTTATTTTATTTATTTTTTTTAAGATTTCATTTATTTGACAGAGACACAGCGAGAGAGGGGAATACAAGCAGGGGGAGTGGAAGAGGGAGATGCAGGCTTCCCACCTACCAGGGAGCCCTATGTGGGGCTCGAGCCCAGGACCCTGGGATCAGGACCTGAGCCGAAGGCAGACGCTGAATGACTGAGCCACCCAGGCGCCCCTCCTTTTTTCTTAAAGACTAAATGATATTCCATTGGATATATGTATGTTTCCTTTTTACTTTTTATTTTGATAATCATTTATTTTTTAAAAAGATTTTATTTATTTATTTGTTAAGAGAGAGTGTGTGAGGACAAGCTGGGGGAACAGCAGAGAGAGAAACAGGCTCCTCACTGAGCAGGGAGCCCGATGCAAGACGCGATCCCAGGACCCTGGGATCACGACCTGAGCTGAAGGCAGACACTTAAATGACTGAGCCACCTAGGCATCCTGATATTGTTTAAAATTTTAAAACATTATAATTATGCTCTTAATACAGATTCAGAAATTCAAATTTTGTTTATTTACTCTACTGTTTACACATTTGCTTTGTCAGCGTACACCCTTTCTAACCATTTGAAAGCAGGTTACAGAATTGTGCCCTTTTACACCTAATTTTAGTGTAGATTTCCTAAGACAAGGACACACTCTTACATAACCATGATACAATTGTCAAAATAAGAATGTTTTAAGATTGACACTGCTTCTTAGTCCAGTCTGAGAGTTTCATCTGTTATTTCATTGTCTTCCATTCATGCTTTTTTTCCCCCCAAACTCTGTCCAGGATACAATGCAAGGATCATTTATCATGTTTAGTGGTTGTGTCTATGTAATGTCCTTTAACTTAGAAGAGTTCCTCATCCTTTCTTTGTCTTCCATGACTTAATATTGTGTGTGTGTGTGTGTGTGTGTCTGTGTGTGAATATATAATATTTTCTTTTTTATTGAGCTATAATTGTATAATGTATAAGTTTTAGATGTACAACTTGATTTGAAAAATTTGTATATTGCCATATGATTACCACAGTAGCATTAGCTAACACCTCTGTCCTGTCACGTCATTACTACTTTTCTTTTCTTTTTTTTTTTTTTTAAGATTTTATTTATTTATTTGACAGAGAGAGAATTCACAAGTAGGCAGACAGGCAGGCAGAGAGAGAGGGAGAAGTAGGCTCCCCACTGAACAGAGAGCCCAATGCAGGGCTTGATCCCAGGACCCTGAGATCATAACCTGAGCTGAAGGCAGAGGCTTAACCCACTGAGCCACCCAGGTGCCCCTACTACTTTTTTTCTTAACCAGTTTTTTTATCCATTCATCTGTTGATTGATGTTTAGGCTGTTACATCTTGGTTGTTAGAAATATGGCTGCAGTGAATACAGGTATGTAGATACCTCTTTGAGATTTTGATTTCAATACTTTTGGATAAATACCCAGAAGTGAGGTTGTGCATTCATATAGTAGACCTATTTTTGTTTTTTTGAGGAACTTCGTACTTTTCTCCATAGTGTCTATATAATATAATTTATATTACCCCCCAGCAGTGTGTTAAGGGTTTCAGTTTCTCCACATCATTGCCAACGCTTGTTATTTTGTGTTTTGTTTTCTTTTTGATAATAGCCATCCTGACAGCGGTGAGGTGATATGTCACATTGTGGTTTTGACTCGCATTTCCCTGGTGATTAGCAATATTGAGCATCCTTATAAATATTGTCAGTCACTTGTATGTCTTCTTCAGAGAAATGTCAGTTTAGGCCCTTTGCCTATTCTTTAATTGGGTTATTTGGTTTTTTTGTTTTGTTTTATTTTGTTGTTAAGTAGTAGAGATATTGTTTTTGTTTTTGTATTAATCCTTTTGTGTCTTTTGTTTTTTTTTTTTTATTATGTTAGTCACCATACAGTACGTCATTAGTTTTTTGTTTTTTTTTTTTAATTTATTTATTTGACAGAGAGATCACAAGTAGGCAGAGAGACAGGCAGAGAGAGAGAGAGAGGAGGAAGCAGGCTCTCCACCGAGCAGAGAGCCCAATGCGGGGCTCGATCCCAGGACCCTGGGATCATGAATCGAGCCGAAGGCTTTAACTCACTGAGCCACCCAGGCACCCCACGTCATTAGTTTTTGATATAGTGTTCCATGATTCATTGTTTACATATAACACCCAGCGCTCCATGCAATATGTGCTATCCTTAATACCCATCACTGGGCCAACTCTTCTCTGCCACCGACAAAAAAACCCTCAGTTTGTTTCTCGGAGTTCGCAGTCTCATAGTTTGTCTTCCCCTCCAATTTTGCCCCCCTCATTTTTCTCTTCCTTCTCCTAATGCCATTCCTTATGTTCCACAAGTAAGTGAAACCATATAATTGACTTTATTTCACTGAGCATAATCTTCTCCAGTCCCATCCATGTTGATGCGAAAGTTGGTATTCATCCTTTCTTATGGCTGAGTAATATTCCATTGTGTGTATGGACCACATCTTCTTTATCCATTCATCTGTTAAAAGGCATCTTAGCTCTTTCCACAGTTTGACTATTATGGACATTGCTGCTATGAACACTGGGATGCATATAGCCCTTCTTTTCACTACATCTGTATCTTTGGGGTAAATACCCAGTAATGCAATTACCGGGTCATAGGGTAGCTCTATTTTTAATTTTTTGAGGAACCTCCACACTGTTTTCCAAAGTGGCTGGACCAACTTGCATTCCCATCAATGATATAAGAGGGTTTCCCTTTCTCCACATCCTCTCCAACATTTGTTGTTTGTTGCCTTGTTAATTTTTGCCTTTCTAACTGGTGTAAGGTGGTATCTCAATGTGGTTTTGGTTTGAATTTCCCAGATGGCTAATGATGATGAATATTTTTTCATGTGTCTGTTAGCCATTTGTATGTCTTCATTGGAGAAGTGTCTGTTCATGTTTTCTGCCCATTTTTTGACTTGATTATCTGTTTTTGGGTGTTGAGATTGAGAAGTTCTTTATAGATTTTGGATATCAGCCCTTTATAGTGGAGTTCCTTATGTGTTTTGGGTAACAATGGTTTGCAAATATTTTCTCCTATTTTATAAATTACCTTTTTACTCTGTTTTAAGTCTGTGCAGAAGCTTTTTAGTTTGATGTAATTTACCTTGTCTATTATATTCTTAACCATGAGGAACTAGTTCAAAATTACTATAGCTTCCTTTTAAAACCCTCTTAAAATGAGCAGTGTTTAAAGGACAGCACAACATGACTCTAGCCAGAACCCTAACAAGCATTACATGTATTTCAGGCTACCAACATGTGCCTGGCAAGAAAAATTCCTGTGTATCTAATCTGTAATTAGGAAGATTCCAAGACAGCTGCTTCCCTGTTTTTTTAGTTTAGCCCCCCCCCCCCCCTCTCACCTTACCATTCCTTTTTTTCTGGAGGCAAAGATTTGGGTTTGACTTGCCTTGTCATTTCTTAGTAGAATAAGTCGATGAGTTGGAGCTCACTCATCAGTCATTCCAAAGGGCTTTTAAAACACACACCTTCTTGGGCAACTAGGTGGCTCAGTCAGTTGAGCCACTGCCTTTGGCTCAGGTAACCAGGGTCCTGGGATCGAGTTATACATCTGGCTCCCTGCTCAGCCGTGAGCTTGCTTCTCCCTTTCTTCCCTGTTCTTGCTCTCTGTTACTATTTCTCTCTCTCTCTCAAATAAATAAAATCTTGACAAAACAAAGCACACACCTTCTTTCCCTGTGGCACCTGCTGCCAGTACTGTGTGGGTTGAGCCTCTCACCACCTGCTTCTTGGCAAATTCATTGCTGTGCATGAAGCAGGTGGCTCAGATGGCAGGTGTCACTGTGGTACTAAACAGGACATGTTTGTATAGGTTTCTTAAAAGATATCTGTAGGAATTGCTTAGTTTTGTCTGCCTATTATACTAGCTTCCACTTATTACTTCATGTGCAAGTAACTACTGGTACACTCAGTCTTAGAATCTATTTCTATTTGGTTTTGATCTCAAGTCAGTTTTATAATCTTTTTCCATGTTCACAGAATTTTGTGAATTCTGATTGGCAGCTCCTCCAAGAGAGTGTCTCATCTTCGAATGCTAGAGTAACATTTTCGTTTTAATTCACTGCTTGACAGGAGAGCAGACGGTTCTCCAAGTTGATGAAGAGGGTCTGGAAAATTTGGTGGTGTTCATTTCCCTACAAGGTTTAGGTCAAAATGACCTCACAAAAGATGGGATTTCCTTAAAATTCTTGAGACCTCCAAAAAGTTCCTAAATATGCATCTCCCATTTCCCCCCAGCTCCAGATGTCAGGTTTTACAAAAATTGGACTCAGGGCTGTTATCTGACTCTGGGAAACCATGTTCCGTGTCCAGACATCCAGAGCCCCAAAGCTCTGTGTGCCCAAGGGGAGAGGAAAAGCTCTCAGGATAGCCAGCATTGAGGTCTTTTCTCCAGTGGTCCAGTGGCATTAGTTCACAATCCCTCCACCGAATAGTTTATTCCCTTGGTTTTCCTCTCTGGAATCCGAGGAAGTTCTTTCCAAACCTCTGTATCTCCAGGAAGCTGCCCCAAGTCACCAGAGAGACCTAATTGTTCAGGGACCTCATAAGACCTGCTCCCATTCACTTAAAGGAACAGTGACACATAGCATGACTTCACTGAGCCAAAAATGATCTCTAAGTGCCTGATAGAGGGAGGTCAGTGGAAACGGAGGAGT
>NW_028133520.1:0-19134 GCF_964662115.1 Mustela nivalis
TATGATGTACGTGTGTGTGTGTATGTTTGTGTGTGTATGTGTACAGTGGAATACATTAAATGAATTGGAGGATCAGTCTTTTGTGTATGGTAATTAAAAAGAGTTATAATCTTGGTGAAGAAAATCTTGGCAGTCAGTCTTTGGTAATGAGAAGGGAATAGGGAGTCAAGAACATACATAACTATAATTTGAAGATGACATATACAAAAAATATCATTAGCTATAAACAAAAATTTAGGGGCATTGGCAGGTTGTTCACTTGTAATTATTCAGTCGATAATGGTTTTCTTTTATAAATTGTAAGCATATGGCAAAGAAATCTTATATGTTCAAATTAAGATACTGGCATGGTAATTAGTACCACATTTGCTCTTAAGTGCTATTCATTAGCAAAGCAGTGGAATAAAAGTCAAAAATCTTGTTGTGGGTATTGTAGATGACATCTGTGCAAAGATTTGAAAAAAGATGGAGTAAACCATGTGATGATCTGGGTTAAACTAATTCCATGCAGAAGGAACAAAATCATAAAGTTACCAGATGTATGCCTAATGTAGATAGCAAGATCAGAATTGGGCAGTTCTTTAAGCCAAGACTAGTGTAAAAACTAACAGAGAGTGCTTTGATATTCTAGACCCTTCAATATTCAGTTTATTATATGATAGTATATTAGCAATGCACATTTTAAGGAATACTTCCCAAGTGCCAATAGTGCAACAATTTATGGAAATGAAAATACATTATGATGTTAAAATGAAACTGAAGGTATGTCCATATTTTTAACATGGCATGCCACTAAAAATCCATTCCAAAACATTACATTAAGTGAAAGAAGTCAGTAACAAAAGATCACTACATATATTAATTCATTTATATGAAATTAAATATAGGAAGTTTATTGAGACAGAAAGTAAATTAGTAGTGCCCTGCAGATGGATGAGGGGATGGAAGGCTTACTGCTAATGATTATTCTGTTTCTTTTGGGAGTGAAGAACACACTCTAAAATTGTGATGATGGTTGCACAACTCTATGAATATAATAACCATTGGATGTTACACTAAATCCGGAAACTGTGTGGTGTGTGATTTATACCTCAATAAATCTGTTACTAAAAAATACTTCATATACTCAAGGATATAAGGAAGTATTTTATGAGATGACTGTATTCTTCATTGCCTGCTGAAACTAAGGACTACATAATTTGCAAACATGAAAGTCTCTTGATGTTTGCTGCTGCAGATAGATATTCTTTAACCTGAATTGCAAATTCTCCAAAGTGATTTTTTAAAAGGACCAAAAAAAAAAAAAGAAAGAAAATGTTTCCTTCATTCTACAGTGTAACAAAAGTCAATTTGTTATTGTATAATTACACTTTATATACACACACATGCACTAGTATTGTGTGTGTACATAGATATCCATATATATATATATATTTGCTTATCATATAAGAAAATAGACCAGTACAAGGAAGATAAAAAACTATTAAAAGATCCACTTTTCTGTTATGAAAGTAAACATTTTTAGGAAAAATGAAAATAGAAATCTATTCCTCATGCCCCAAGTTATTAATATAGCAGATAAAGGGATTCTGGTTTAACAAGGAAATGAACTGATAACATTCCTTTGTTCAAAAACAATCTACAGGTTTCTTCCTTCACTGTTAAAAAATTGAAGTCTCTAAAATGACCTGCAAGGCTCTATAACAGGGATAGGTTAGCAAACAGTTTTTGTAAAGAGGCAGACTAAATATTTCGGGCTTACCAGGGTTCTAAGGTACATGTTACAGCTGCTTAGTTTTGCCCCAGTGGGAACAAAAGCAGCCACAGGCAGTACATAAGTGAGTGAATATGACTGTATGCCATACAAGTTTATTTATGGAACTTAAATTTGAATCTCTTAAGATTTTCATGTGTAAAGTAGTGTTATTTTTTTTCTCTTTCTCTCTTTCTTTCTTTCTTCCTTCCTTTCTCTTTCTTTCTTCCTTTCTTTTTTCCTAACCATTTGAAAACATTAAAGCCATTCTTAGCTCTTGGACTGTCCAAAAACAGTTCTGACTCTTGCTGTCTCTCTGCCCTTATTTCCCATTCCCTGTCTCCTTGCTAGGTCCTGTTAAGAAGAAAACTACAAGCAGTGACAAATTGAGTCACTTGTGCTAGAGCACATTACCAAACTAGGGTTTACTACCTAACCTAATCACACATTCACCCTCCTCGAGAAATGTAGTCTTGACAGGTCAGTCAGGAATTTTCTGATCAGTAACAATAAGGTAACCTGTCACATGGGCTCTCTTCATCACCCAAAGGAAGATGACATAATCCACCTAACAAGATTCATGCTCCTGAAAGGTGACCTCAACCAAAATAATCTTTTGTTTTCTGTTTTTGACTTCCTTGTCCTGTCTTTAAAAACTTTGCACTTCTTGTGGCCCTTTGCAATTCCCCTCTACTTGCCAGATGAGATGCTGCTTGACTCATGAATCATTAATTAGATATTCAAATTTACTCAGTTGATTTTTTTTTTTTCCGCACTTGGCTCCGGATATGCTGATCTTGGCTGCACCAAGTGGAATCTTGGTCAGAATGACAATGAAAGTATGGATTGCTCTAGGCAGTATAGACATTTTAACAATGTTTATTCTTCCAATCCATGAACATGTAATGCTCTTCCATCTTTCTGTGTCTTCTTCAATATCTTTCGTAAGTTTTCTGTAGTTCCATGAATACAGATAATTTACCGCTTTAGTTAGGTTTATTCCCAGGTATCTTATGGTTCTCAAGACTATAGTAAAGGGAATCGATTCTCTAATTCCCCTTTCTGTATTTTCATTGTTAGTGTATAAGAAAGCCACTGATTTCTGTTCATTGACTTTGTATCCTGCCACGTTACTGAATTGCTATATGAGTTCTAGTAGTTTAGGGGTGGAGTCTTTCGGGTTTTCCATATAAAGAATCATGCCATCTGCGAAGAGAGTTTGACTTCTTCATTGCCAATTTGAATACCTTTTATTTCTCTTTGTTGTCTGATTGCTGTTGCTAGGACTTCTAATACTATGTGGAACAAGAGTGGTGAGAGTGCGCATCCTTGTTGTTCTGATCTCAAAGGGAAGGCTGTCAGCTTTTCCCCATTAAGAATGATATTCACTGTAGGTTTTTTGTAGACAGATTTTATGCGGATCAGGAATGTTCTCCCTACCCTATACTGTGAAGCATTTTAATCAGGAACAGATGTTTTATCTTGTGAAATGCTTTTTCTGCACCTATTGAGAAGACCATGTGGTTTTATCTCTCTTTTATTGATTTGTTCTATCACATTGATTGATTTGCAGTTGAACCACCCCTGCATCCCATGGAAAAATCCCACCTGGTCATAGTGGATAATCTTGTTAATGTGCTGCTGGATCCTATTAGCTTGGATCTTGTTGAGAATTTTGGCATTCATATTCATCAGGGATATTGGTCTTAAAATCTCCTTTTTGGTGGGGTCTTTGCCTGGTTTGGGGATCAAGGTAATGCTGGCTTCATGAAAAGAGTGTGGAAAATTATCTTCTGCTTCAATTTTTTGAAACAGCTTCAGGAGAATAGGTATTATTTCTTCTTTGAACGTTTGGTAGAATTCCCCAAGGAATCCATCAGGTCCTGGGCTCTTGTTTTGGGGGAGGTTTTTGATCACTGCTTCAATCTCATTACTAGATATTGGTCTATTCAGGTTGTCAATTTCTTCCTGATTCAGTTTTGGAAGTTTATAGTTTTCCAGGAATGCATCCAATTTCACTTTTAGTCTGGATGTATCCTTTTGGTTCAAAATGGGTCTCTTGTAGACAACATATGGATGGATCCTGTCATTTTATCCAATCTGCAATCCTGTGCCATTTCATGGGAGCATTTAGGCCATTCATGTTGAGAGTGATTATTGGGAAATACATTTTTATTGTCATGTTGCCTGTGAAGTCCTTTTTTTCTATAGATTACCTCCATAAATTTCTGTTCTCTGACACTCTTGGGTTCTTTCTTCTCTTATAGAACCCCCTTTAATATTTCTTATAGTGTGGAATTGGCAGTCACATACTCTTTTAAAACCTTGCTGGTCTTGCAAGCTCTTTATCTCTCCATCCATTTTGAATATTAGCCTTGCTGGATAAAGTATTCTTGGCTGCATGTTCTTTTCATTTAGTGCCCTGAATACATTTGCCAGCCCTTTCTGGCTTGCCAGGTTTCTGTGGATAGGTCTGATGTTATTCTGATGAGCTTTCTTCTGTACATAAAGAATCTTTCCCCTCTAGCTGATTTCAAGAGCTCCTGTCTAAAACTATGATTCGTCATTTTCACAATCAGGTGCCTCGAGGTCTTTCTAGATTCTTTTTGTTTTTTAATTAATTAATTTATTTATTTATTTTCAGCATAGCAGTATTCATTGTTTTTGCACCACACCCAGTGCTCCATGCAATCCGTACCCTCTCTAATACCCACCACCTGGTTCCCCCAACCTCCCACCCCCCCGCCCCTTCAAAACCCTCAGATTGTTTTTCAGAGTCCATAGTCTCTCATGGTTCACCTCCCCTTCCAATTTCCCCCAACTCTCTTCTCCTCTCTAACTCCCCTTGTCCTCCATGCTATCTGTTTTGCTCCACAAATAAGTGAAACCATACAATAATTGACTCTCTCTGCTTGACTTATTTCACTCAGTATAATCTCTTCCAGTCCCATCCATGCTGCTATCAAAAGTTGAGTATTCATCCTTTCTCATGGAGGCATAATACTCTATAGTGTATATGGACCACATCTTCCTTATCCATTCGTCCCTGAAGGGCATCTTGGTTCTTTCCACAGTTTGGTGACTGTGGCCATTGCTGCTATAAACATTGGGGTACAGATGGCCCTTCTTTTCACTACATTTGTATCTTTGGGGTAAATACCCAGTAGTGCAATTTCAGGGTCATAGGGAATTTCTATTTTTAATTTCTTGAGGAATCTCCACACTGTTCTCCAAAGTGGCTGCACCAACTTGCATTCCCACCAACAGTGTAAGAGGGCTCCCCTTTCTCCACATCCCCGCCAACACATGTTATTTCCTGTCTTGCTAATTTTGGCCATTCTATGGTCTTGAGGGGAGACCTTTCTGCCTCTAGGACAGGGATGCTGGTTCCATTCCCCAGTTTGGGAACATTTTCATGGAGAATTTGTTCAACTATATCCTTCAGTCTTCTTTCCTTCTCCTCCCCCTCAGGGATTCCAATAATTCTGAAATTGGAATATTTCATGGTGTCATTTATTTCCCTAATTCTGTTTTCATGGCTTCTAAGCTGTTTGTTTCAGGACTCTTCCTGATCTTTTTTTTTCTATCAGTTTGTCCTCTAAATCACTAATTCTATCCTCTGCCTCAGGTACCCTAGCTGTTAGATAATTCAGATTATATTGGAACTCATTGACAGCATTTTTAATTTCTTCTCTGATGGCTTCACTTCTGCCCTAATTCATTCCATTTTGTAATGAATGGTTTTCTCCAACCTAGACATTGCCTGGATGATTGTTAGCCTGAATTCCCTTTCTGGCATACTGTTTATGTCCATATCCAATAGCTCTGATGGAGAGGAACTGTCTCTGCATTTTTCCTCTGTTGGGCATTCCTCCTCCTAGTCATTTTGGTGTGAGATGACTGAGGGGATGTGTAGCTGAATGTATCATCCTTGATCAAGGCAAAGTGCACCCTAGAATGCTTCTGTCCACAGTGTCTTCTGCCCCCTGCAGAGATCTAGGATATATAATCCTACATCTCGGGCTGATTTTGTGGGTATTCAGAGTGTTCTGGTAGATAATCAGCTCACTTTAGGGAACCATTGAAACAGCATCTCCTACTTTTCCACTATCTTGCCCCACTCCCAAAAATATTAATCTTGCACAAACACTTGAAGAACATATTCTATCCCTATTATTGGTATAATAAAACATAGTATTTGTGAGATTTAATGACTTTTTTGCCAAAAAATTTAAAATTTTCACATAGGATCTTTTACTGCACAAAATTATCATTGTCCATATAGTTAAGAGCTGAAACTTGAAGAAATTATTTTTTATTGAATAGAATATGTATTCAATGGAAATATTGCACTTAATTAAGATACCATTGTGACAAATTGAATGTGATAAAACAATGAATGATGTTAGCCTCCTTTTTAGTTATGTTGCATTGAAGAAAGAGATGGATATAGGATAATAAACTCAGGGCTCAGAGAAGACCAAAATAAAATTGAACTATAAAATATGTGAAGTACTCTGTTTCATTAGTTCATGGAAATATGGGGGACAAAATCTAAGCAGGCTGTCTTCTTTTAATATAATGGAAACACTTTCAGGTATTTTATTTTTATTTCCAAATATTTATTACTTTTTAATATCTAGAACCATCTCTTCCTCTGAGAACATATTGGTTTCCTTTCTCTTTTTGCTTTCTTTCTTTCTTTCTTTCTTTCTTTCTTTCTTTCTTTCTTTCTTTCTTTCTTTTGGAAACATATCATCATACCAATCAGTTCTATTTTAAAGAAAACACACATTTCCAAAGTGTGCATTTTGTTCCCCTCTGAAACAGTCAGTCCATTTTATTTTTTATTTTTTTTTAAAGATTTTATTTATTTGAGAGAGAGAGACAGTGAGAGAGGGCATGAGCTAGGAGAAGGTCAGAGGGAGAAGCAGACTCCCCATGGAGCTGGGAGCCTGATGTGGGATTTGATCCTGCGATTCCGGGATCATGACCTGAGCTGAAGGCAGTCATCCAACCAACTGAGCCAACCAGGCATCCCCAGTCAGTCCATTTTATATACACAAACCACTATATTGTCCTTGCATCCTAAGGTATGTGGTTTCTACTAAAACTACAACTATTAGCAAAGTAAATGGCAAAAAATTCACAGCTTCTTATAATATCAGGTATTAAAATCCATAAAAATTTTAGTCTTACTAAAAAAAATTAGCCTTAAGAATTCAGATAAATTATTTGTACATGTATTTAAACTCAATAAATAATAATAATCATAACTTAACATAATCAAATAAAACTTTATATTTTATATGGTGTGATATAAGATATTAGAAAATCAGCTCATCTGGACAATGATTCTGTAAGGTAAACTCAAGTATATTTGTGAATCAGGTATGTATTGTTTTCAATACTATGAAGGCATTCTATTAAGTGGTAATGTTTTTTACACCCATAACTTAATTTTTTCCCAGAAAGTTCATAAAAAGATGGGAAATACTATAACTTGATGCTCAAACACCATAATTGTTTTAGCTCTGAAAATCTGAAAATGATCTCAATTTCTCCAGCCCCAAAACTACTTCCAGATTTACATGTGCAACAAGTGATACTTTTGAAACATTTATTTTCCTAAATCTCTGTGGAAACCATGCAGTCATCCATTCATTCAACAAATGTTAGGAATACCTACCGCACATTCAGGTATTCTGCTTGCCTTTATAGATTTAGGAGTAAATCAGGTAGATATTATTCTAGTCTTAATGAACTATTTTTTATTGCTTTTAATAAAACAAGGATAGCTCTTCACATTATGATAGGAGAGTGCATTCCAACATACCATCCAAATAAGCAGATATATTTTTGTTCTACATGTTTCCACAGATAATTATACTCTACAAGTAGTAGCAGGGACTCAGTGTACTAAATGATGTAACATTATTCTTCTAGGTCATTGCACCTACTGCAGCACAAGAAGAATGTTGACTATATTAAACAATAATGATGTAATATAGTTTTATCATCATAAAATACATATTCTGATCACAGAACACCGGATTTGCTAATCATGATTAACATGATACAGATATAAAAGTTAAGTGTCCCAATAAAAAGCTTATTTTTTCTTTAATAATATACAAGTGGATTTGATAATAAAAAATTTTCTTAAAGGATGTAAGCTGATAACAACTTGTCCACTGATCTAGTAGGAAGATACCAAAATGTGGCTTAGACTAAATGGGTAGTTGAGGGACTATTTTTTTTTTTTTTTAGGAAATGGAAATAGAAGTAAATATGCAAAATGGCTTGTCATAATAAAACAAAGGAAAAATCTTGGCAATATAAAACATATTTATTTAATGAATAGATGACCAATGCTCAAATTTTTTTCTAAATTTCACAATATTATATCACATATATATTTTTCTAGAGATGTAGAGAAGGTCAGGAAAACTGGACCTTAAATTTGAAAATATTTATAAATGTGTATGGACTACATTACTCAAAATGGTTACATTCTAACAGTAAAAAATTATCTTTCCATAGTTTGGCGACCATGGCCATTGCTGCTATAAACATTGGGGTACAGATGGCCCTTCTTTTCACTACATTTGTATCTTTGGAGTGCAATACCCAGGAGTGCAATGGCAGGGTCATAGGGAAGTTCTATTTTTAATTTTTTGAGGAATCTCCACACTGTTCTCCAAAGAGGCTGCACCAACTTGCATTCCCACCAACAGTGTAAGAGGGTTCCCTTTTCTCTACATCCTCTCCAACACATGTTGTTTCCTGTTTTGTTAATTTTGGCCATTCTAACTGGTGTAAGGTGATATCTCAATGTGGTTTTAATTTGAATCTCCCTGAGGGCTAGTGATGATGAACATTTTTTTCATGATGGCCACGGTCACCAAACTATGGAAAGAACCAAGATTCCCTTCAATGGATGAATGGATAAGGAAGATGTGGTCCATATACACTATGGAGTATTATGCCTCCATCAGAAAGGATGAATACCCAACTTTTGTAGCAACATGGACGGGATTGGAAGAGATTATGCTGAGTGAAATAAGTCAAACAGAGAGAGTCAATTATCATATGGTTTCACTTATTTGTGGAGTATAACAAATATCATGGAGGACAAGGGGTGCTAGAGAAGAGAAGGGAGTTGGGGTAAATTGGAAGGGGAGGTGAATCATGAGAGACTATGGACTCTGAAAAACAATCTGAGGGGTTTGAGGTGGCAGGGGGGTGAGAGGTTGGGGTACCAGGTGGTGGATATTATAGAGGGCACGGATTTCATGGAGCACTGGGTGTGGTGAAAAATAATGAATACTGTTTTTCTGAAAATAAATTAATTAATTTTAAAAAATTTATCTTAAAGGATGCTGTTTAGAGGCACCTGGGAGGTTCAGTGGGTTAAAGCCTCTGCCTTTGGCTCAGGTCATGATCTCGGGGTCCTGGGATCCAGCCCTGCATTGGGTTCTCTGCTCAGCAGGAAGCCTGCTTCTTCCTCTCTCTCTGCCTGCCCCTCTGCCTACTTGTGATCTCTCTCTGTCAAATAAATAAATGAAATCTTTTTAAAAAAAGATAATGTTAAGGGATTAAGTAGAAATATGCACTATTTAGGGCTTTCATTTCTATAGAAAAACTGGATAAAAATGAGGAGAATTCATTAATATTATTAATTTATTTTCTGGATATCTGGCAATCAATTCTAAAAATTATAACTATAATAGCTATAATGTATTATGCTTGTGCTCAAAGGTATGAATTTTGGAGCATTAATATCTTCTAAACTGATTATATCACTGGCAAAAATTTTTTCTATTTATAACAAATCATTGCACTGGAAAATGTAAAATGAATGTTGACAGAAAATCTGCCTTTGTGTTTAATTACTTAATTTGTGAAGACATATTTTCTGATGAAACAGGAATTATCTTAGAAAATACTGAGAGATTTCAGGTAAAATTCCCATTTTTAGTTATCTGTATATTTCTTTCCTCCCAAGGCATGCACTATTCCTAGAACATTATTTCTTCACCAAGGTTTTTGGACTGATTGGAATCCGAAGAGAATAAATTTATAGATGTCAAATCAATCATTTATTTTCTCTTTCTGTAAATACTATTTAGCCCATACTACAACCAGAATAATATCTTACATTTGTATAACATTTACAAGTTTCTCAAAATGGTCTGCATTCATTTTAATTAACTATAACACCTTACTTGGTAGATCTACTCATTGGTGCAGGGGTTTGAAGACTAGAGCTTTTAAGAATCTATTTACAGGGGCGCCTGGGTGGCTCAGTGGTTTGGGCTGCTGCCTTCGGCTCGGGTCATGATCTCAGGGTCCTGGGATCGAGCCCCGCATCGGGCTCTCTGCTCTGCAGGAAGCCTGCTTCCCTCTCTCTCTCTCTCTCTCTCTGCCTGCCTCTCTGCCTACTTGTGATCTCTGTCTGTCAAATAAATAAATAAAATCTTAAAAAAAAGAATCTATTTACAAATCTTCAAATATCAAATAGAAAATAAGCCTAATTCAAATAAAATTATCATCTACAGAGATCAAATAACTCTTTTGACTATTTACGCTTTTCTAATAATCAGATCCTCACTTCTATCTGAATCTAATCTGATTCAATAATCACTACAATATGGGTGTCTAGGCAGCTCACCTGCTTAAGCTTCAGAATCTTGATTTTGGTTCAGGTCATGATTTCTGGGTCATGAGATCAAGCCCAAAGATGGGCTTTGCACTGAGCATGGAGCCTGCTTAAGATTTTCTCTCTCCATCTCCCTCTTCCCCTTCACCCTGCTCATGCATGCTCTCTCTCTTTATAAAAAATTATAATAATCACAACAATAATAACATAAAACCAATAACTATATATTGACTAGATTTTACATTTGGATTGAGGTATTTAAATAGATGTGAAAAAGAAAGAAGGAAGGGTAACTATGTGGTTGATTCTGATGTAACATTTAAATTTAAATTATTTATTGAAATCTTATCTTGTTCTAAAAATGACTTAAGAATGGTGCTTCATTTATTAAAATAAAATTATACCATAATTATAACTAAATACAATAAAGGTAACCAATCCAATTTAACTGTGGAAGGAACAAAATAAATGAATTCAGAAATAGGAAGATTCAAAAAAGTCTTGCAATTTAAATAAGTCTCTTGGCATTAACTTCTACATTAAAGAAAAATGGGAACACTAATGAATTAAATGGAATATTATAAAGACTTATTAAATTTATAACATGTAAGTTAATAAGTATACATTTTAATAATAAATACATTTAGAGTTTTGACAATGAGTATACCAGATAAAATACATGTGCTTCTTAGAAGTAATAATTAATTAGACCTATATATCTCATTTTATCACTCCATCTTGAAAAAGTTTTCATTTGGTATACATAAACACAGTTTCCAAACAATTATGAATATTTCTGTAACAGATATACCTGTTAAGAAAAGTTTAAATAAAAAAGAAAATAAAGTTTTATCTTGAATTAGAATGAATCAAAGGTGTACTTAACAAAAATCTTGCTGCTTGGCAACAAAATTCAGCTTCCCTTGTTTGAATTACAGACATCATTAACAGTAAAACTTTTTTTGAAAACATAGTCCCAACAAAAGCAGAAAAAAGTATATCTCTCCCAAAACATCATTTTTTAAAATTTTAATTTATTTATTTGTCAGAGGGAGCGAGTACACAAGTAGGGGGAGCTGTAGGCTGAGGGAGAAGCAGGCTCACCAAGTAGGGAACCCAATGTGGGACTCTATTCCAGGACCCTGGGATCATGACCTGACCCGAAGGCAGGCGCTTAATGACTGAACCTCCTAGGCATCCCATTAAGTATCAATTTTAATATTTTTTTTATTTACAGTCTTCCACACTTTACATTTTTTCCCTTCAAACCCAACACACTGTACATGCAGGCACACACACACACACCAGCCCCTTCATTATTGCAAAAATTCTATTCCCAAATCAAAAGAGGAAATGTTTATATTTTTAATGTTTAATTTCAAAATCTGTGATTATCATGAATATATTTAGTGAAATATAAAAAGTTTTTTGAAAGAATAGAATAAAAGCACAAGGATGCTTAGAAAACAGCTATAATTGTTTTTAGTTATGCATGAACCATTTTTAAAAATCAGTTCATGAAGGTGTATATATATACACACACACTATTCCTCTTTAATTGTTAAGAATTACATTGGTGACTTCTTGAATGAATTCAGAAAGGTCAGGGGGCATCAGAGTCCTGGGATTGAAGCCCCTGTTAGGCTCCATGTAGTGGTTCTGCTTGAGGATTCTGTCTTCTTTCTTTGCTCCTCTTCTCTTTCTCTTCCTTTCTCTTTCTCTCTCTCAAATTAAATAAATCTTAAACTGAGGGTTTTAGAGGGGAGAGGGGAGGGAGGATGAGTGGGCCTGGTGGTGGGTATTAAGGAGGGCACATATTGTATGGAGCACTGGGTGTTATGCATAAACAATGAATCTTGGTACACTGCACTGAAAACTAGTGATGTAATGTATGGTGACTAACATAATACATACATAGATACATACATACATACATAAAGGATTATAATCACTTTTTTAAAATGACAAAATTCATTTTTTTTAAAAGACTTTATTTATTTATTTGACAGACAGAGATCACAAGTAGGCAGAGAGGCAGGCAGAGAAAGAGGAGGAATCAGGCTCCCTGCCAAGCAGCAAGCCCAGGACCCTGGGATCATGACCTGAGCCAAAGGCCGAGGCTTTAACCCACTGAGCCACCCAGGTGCCCCTAAATGACAAAATACTTAATAAATAAATATTAATCTATTATTACATCCCTTGCAAAGAATAAGCATATATTATTAGGTTAAAAATAGCTTTTTTCATTTCAAAAAAACCTCTACTATAAGACTATTGCAATAACCACTGCTGCCTGATGCTATACACCTATAAAGCAATGACACAGAATTCAATAACTAAGTTGTCAAAACCAGTCCTGTTACCTATACTTACACCTTGCATAATAATGACAGGCAAGGAGGAGGAGTCAAGATGACAGAGAAGTAGCAGGTTGAGACTACTTCAGCTAGCCAGAGATCAGCTAGATAGCTTATCTAAAGATTGCAAACACCTGCAAATCCATCAGCAGATCGAAGAGAAGAAGAACAGCAATTCTGGAAACAGAAAAACAACCACTTTCTGAAAGGTAGGACCGGCAGAGAAGTGAATCCAAAGCGACGGGAAGATAGACCCCGGAGGGAGGGGCCGGCTCCCAGCAAGCGGCAGAGCAACGGCGCACAAAATCAGGACTTTTAAAAGTCTGTTCCGCTGAGGGACATCGCTCCAGAGGCTAAACCGGGGTGAAGCCCACGCGGGGTCAGCGTGGCCTCAGGTCCCGCAGGGTCACAGAAGGATCGGGGGTGTCTGTGTGTCGCAGAGCTTGCGGGTATTGGAACGGGAAAGCTAGCTACAGAGACGGAGCCGACAGTAAGATCACAGCTTGGTGTTACCTTGAACCGGTCGCAGGCTCGGTGAGCTCAGAGCGCGGCAGGAGGTCAGGCAGATGGGAGTAACTGGGCGCTGTTCTCTTAGGGCGCACTGAGGAGTGCAGCCCTGGGCTCTCGGCTCCTCCGGGCCAGAGTCCAGGAGGCCACCATTTGTATTCCTGTCCTCCGGAACTCTACGGAAAGCGCTCAGGGAACAAAAGCTCCTGAAAGCAAACCCCAGCGGATTACTCACCCCGGCCCCGGGTAAGGGCGGTGCAATTCCGCCTGGGGCAAAGACACTTGAGAATCACTACAACAGGCCCCTCCCCCAGAAGATCAACAAGAAATCCAGCCGAGACCAAGTTCACCTACCAAGTTGTGCGGTTTCAATACCAAGGAGAGCAGCAGAATTCCAGAGGAGGAGAAAGCAAAGCACGGAACTCATGGCTTTTTCCCTGTGATTTTTTTTTAGTCTTGCAGTTAATTTAATTTTTTTCTTTTTCATTTATAGTTTTTTTTCTCACCTTCTGGTAAAATTTTTTTTTAACTTTTACGTTTTTCTTTTGTAACGTTTTTTAACTGGTTTATCTAATATATATATTTTTTCTTTTTTATATTTTTCTTTTTGTTTTGCTTGTTTTTTATTCTTTTCTTTTCTTTTTTTTTCCTTTTTCTTTTTTTTTCTTTCTTCCTTTTTGAAACTCTTTTTATCCCCTTTCTCCCCCCTCACGATTTGGGATCTCTTCTAATTTGGTTAAAGCATATTCTCCTGGGGTTGTTGCCACCCTTTTAGTATTTTACTTGCTCCTTCATATACTCTTAAATGGACAAAATGACAAGACGGAAAAATACAACACACAAAAAAAGGACAAGAGGCAGTACCGAAGGCTAGGGATCTAATCAATACAGACATTGGTAATATGTCAGATCTAGAGTTCAGAATGACAATTCTCAAGGTTCTAGCTGGGCTCGAAAAAGGCATGGAAGATATTAGAGAAACCCTCTCGAGAGATATAAAAGCCCTTTCTGGAGAAATAAAAGAACTAAAATCTAACCAAGTTGAAATCAAAAAAGCTATTAATGAAGTGCAATCAAAAATAGAAGCTCTCACTGCTAGGATAAATGAGGCAGAAGAAATAATTAGTGATATAGAAGACCAAATGACAGAGAATAAAGAAGCTGAGCAAAAGAGGGACAAATAGCTACTGGACCACGAGGGGAGAATTCGAGAGATAAGTGACACCATAAGACGAAACAACATTAGAAAAATTGGGATTCCAGATGAAGAAGAAAGAGAGAGGGGAGCAGAAGGTATACTGGAGAGAATTATTGGGGAGAATTTCCCCAATATGGCAAAGGGAATGAGCATCAAAATTCAGGAGGTTCAGAGAACGCCCCTCAAAATCAATAAGAATAGGCCCACACCCTGTCACCTAATAGTAAATTTTACAAGTCTCAGTGACAAAGAGAAAATCCTGAAAGCAGCCCGGGAAAAGAAGTCTGTAACATACAATGGTAAAAATATTAGATTGGCAGCAGACTTATCCACAGAGACCTGGCAGGCCAGAAAGAGCTGGCATGATATTTTCAGAGCACTAAACGAGAAAAACATGCAGCCAAGAATACTATATCCAGCTAGGCTATCATTGAAAATAGAAGGAGAGATTAAAAGCTTCCAGGACAAACAAAAACTGAAAGAATTTGCAAACACCAAACCAGCTCTACAGGAAATCTTGAAAGGGGTCCTCTAAGCAAAGAGAGAGCCTACAAGTGGTAGATCAGAAAGGAACAGAGACCATATACAGTAACAGTCACCTTACAGGCAATACAATGTCACTAAATTCATATCTCTCAATAGTTACCCTGAATGTTAATGGGCTAAATGCCCCTGTCAAAAGACAAAGGTATCAGAATGGATAAAAAAACAAAACCCATCTATATGTTGCCTCCAAGAAACTCATTTTAAGCCCGAAGACACCACCAGATTTAAGGTGAGGGGGTGGAAAAGAATTTAACATGCTAATGGGCATCAGAAGAAAGCAGGAGTGGCAATCCTTATATCAGATCAATTAGATTTTAACCCAAAAACTATAATAGGAGATGAGGAAGGACACTATATCATACTCAAAGGGTCTGTCCAACAAGATGTAACAATTTTAAATATATATGCCCCCAACGTGGGAGCAGACAACTATATAAACCAATTAATAACAAAATCAAAGAAACACAACAAGAATAATACAATAATAGTAGGGGACTTTAACACTCCCCTCACTGAAATGGACAGATCATCCAAGCAAAAGATCAGCAAGGAAATAAAGGCCTTAAACGACACACTGGACCAGATGGACATCACAGATATATTCAGAACATTTCATCCCAAAGCAACAGAATAGACATTCTTCTCTAGTGCACATGGAACATTCTCCAGAATAGATCACATCCTTGGTCCTAAATCAGGACTCAACCGGTATCCAAAGATTGGGATCATTCCCTGCATATTTTCAGACCACAATGCTCTAAAGCTAGAACTCAACCACAAAAGGGAGTTTGAAAAGAACCCAAATACATAGAGACTAAACAGCATCCTTCTAAAGAATGAATGGGTCAACCGGGAAATTAAAGAAGAATTGAAAAAAATCATGGAAACAAATGACAATGAAAATACAACAGCTCAATATCTGTGGGACACAACAAAGGCAGTCCTGAGAGGAAAATATATAACGGTACAAGCCTTTCTCAAGAAACAAGAAAGGTCTCAGGTACACAACCTAACCCTACACCTAAAAGAGCTGGAGAAAGAACAAGAAAGAAACCCTAAGCCCAGCAGGAGAAGTGAAATCATAAAGATCAGAGCAGAAATCAATGAAATAGAAACCAAAAAAACAATAGAACAAATGAACGAAACTAGGAGCTGGTTCTTTGAAAGATTTAATAAAATTGATAAACCCCTGGCCCGACTTATCAAACAGAAAAGAGAAAGGACCCAAATAAATAAAATCATGAATGAAAGAGGAGAGATCACAACTAACACCAAAGAAATACAAACTATTATAAGAACATACTATGAGCAACTCTACGCCAACAAATTTGACAATCTGGAAGAAATGGATGCATTCCTAGAAACATATAAACTATCACAACTGAACCAGGAAGAAATAGAAAACCTGAACAGACCCATAACCAGTAAGGAGATTGAAACAGTCATTAAAAATCTCCAAACAAACAAAAGCCCAGGGCCAGACGGCTTCCCGGGGGAATTCTACCAAACATTTAAAGAATAACTAATTCCTATTCTACTGAAACTGTTCCAAAAAATAGAAATGGAAGGAAAACTTCCAAACTCATTTTATGAGGCTAGCATCACCTTGATTTCAAAACCAGACAAGGATCCCATCAAAAAAGACAGCTATAGACCAATATCCTTGATGAACACAGATGCGAAAATACTCAACAAAATACTAGCCAATAGGATTCAACAGTACATTAAAAGGATTATTCACCATTACCAAGTGGGATTTATTCCAGGGCTGCAAGGTTGGTTCAACATCCGCAAATCAGTCAATGTGATACAACACATCAATAAAAGAAAGAACAAGAACCATATGATACTCTCAATAGATGCTGAAAAAGTATTTGACAAAGTACAGCATCCCTTTCTGATCAAATCTCTTCAAAGTGTAGGGATAGAGGGCACATACCTCAATATCATCAAAGCCATGTATGAAAACCCCACCGCAAATATCATTCTCAATAAAGAAAAACTGAAAGCTTTTCCACTAAGGTCAGGAACACGGCAGGGATGTCCATTATAACCACTGCTATTCAACATAGTACTAGAGGTCCTAGCCTCAGCAATCAGACAACAAAAGGAAATTAAAGGCATCCAAATCGGCAAAGAAGAAGTCAAATTATCACTCTTTGCGCATGATATGATACTATATGTGGAAAACCCAAAAGACTCCACTCCAAAACTGCTAGAACTTATACAGGAATTCAGTAAAGTGTCAGGATATAAAATCAATGCACAGAAATCAGTTGCATTTCTCTACACCAACAGCAAGACAGAAGAAAGAGAAATTAAGGAGTCAAACCCATTTACAATTGCACCCAAAACCATAAGATACCTAGGAATAAACCTAACCAAAGAGGCACAGAATCTATACTCAGAAAACTATAAAGTACTCATGAAAGAAATTGAGGAAGACACAAAGAAATGGAAAAATGTTCCATGCTCCTGGATTGGAAGAATAAATATTGTGAAAAGGTCTATGCTACCTAAAGCAATCTACACATTTAATGCAATTCCTATCAAAGTACCATCCATCTTTTCCAAAGAAATGGAACAAATAATTCTAAAATTTATATGGAACCAGAAAAGACTTTGAATAGCCAAAGGGATATTAAAAAAGAAAGCCAACGTTGGTGGCATCACAATTCCGGACTTCAAGCTCTATTACAAAGCTGTCATCATCAAGACAACATGGTACTGGCACAAAAACAGACACATAGCCTCAATGGAACAGAATAGAGAGCCCAGAAATAGACCCTCAACTCTACAGTCAACTAATCTTCGACAAAGCATGAAAGAATGTCCAATGGAAAAAAGACAGCCTCTTCAATAAATGATGCTGGGAAAATTGGACAGCCACATGCAGAAAAATGAAATTGGACAATTTCCTTACACCACACACGAAAATAGACTCAAAATGGATGAAGGACCTCAATGTGCGAAAGGAATCCATCAAAATCCTTGAGGAGAACACAGGCAGCAACCTCTTCGACCTCAGCCACAGCAACATCTTCCTAGGAACAATGCCAAAGGCAAGGGAAGCAAGGGCAAAAATGAACTTGGGATTTCATCAAGATCAAAAGCTTTTGCACAGCAAAGGAAACAGTTAACAAAATCAAAAGACAAATGACAGAATGGGAGAAGATATTTGCAAATGACATATCAGATAAAGGACTAGTGTCCAGAATCTATAAAGAACTTAGCAAACTCAACACCCAAAGAACAAATAATCCAATCAAGAAATGGGCAGAGGACATGAACAGACATTTCTGCAAAGAAGACATCCAGATGGCCAACAGACACATGAAAAAGTGCTCCATATCACTCGGCATCAGGGAAATACAAATCAAAACCACAATGCGATATCACCTCACACCAGTCAGAATGGCTAAAATCAACAAGTCAGGAAATGACAGATGGTGGCGAGGATGCGGAGAAAGGGGAACCCTCCTACACTGTTGGTGGGAATGCAAGCTGGTGCAGCCACTCTGTAAAACAGCATGGAGGTTCCTCAAGACGTTGAAAATAGAACTAACCTATGACCCAGCAATTGCACTATTGGGTATTTACCCTAAAGATACAAATGTAGTGATCCAAAGGGGCACGTGCACTCGAATGTTTATAGCAGCAATGTCCACAATAGCCAAACTATGAAAAGAACCTAGATGTCCCTCAACAGATGAATGGGTCAAGAAGATGTGGTATATATACACAATGGAATACTATGCAGCCATCAAAAGAAATGAAATCTTGCCATTTGTGACAACATGGATGGAACTAGAGCGTATCATGCTTAGCGAAATAAGTCAAGCAGAGAAAGACAACTATCATATGATCTCCCTGATATGAGGAAGTGGTGATGCAACATGGGGGCTTAAGTGGGTAGGAGAAGAATAAATGAAACAAGATGGGAATGGGAGGGAGACAAACCATAAGTGACTCTTAATCTCACAAAACAAACTGAGGGTTGCTGGGGGGAGGGGTTTGGGAAGGAGGAAGATGGATTATGGACATTGGGGAGGGTATGTGCTTTCGTGAGTGCTGTGAAGTGTGTAAACCTGGTGATTCACAGACCTGTACC
>NW_028133519.1:0-19000 GCF_964662115.1 Mustela nivalis
CCATGAGGCCCCGCCCATGCTCATGGGCCACATTGGTCACAAACACACATTGTTACACTCAGGCTGAGTCAGTCCTCAAGTAAGGCCACTAAGTGGCTGGATGAAGAGATAGCATATTGGGCTTGCCATGCCCCTAGGCCCCAATTTTTAACCATAGTTCGGGTTGTCCCTTCAGTCTTCCCCACGGCTTGGCTTTGGAATTCCTCTTTTGGTGGGACACCTGAGGTAACAAAACTGAAATGAGTCCTCCCATCCCACAGATTGACGAATAGTAATTGGGAATAGGGCCAAATCCTCAGAGAGGAAGATTCGTCCATGGCCCATGAGGCCTCCCCGACATTCCACGGCCATTGCTGATACAAAATCCAGAGACAAAAGCCTGAGCAAGCGCCTCAGACTCGCACTTTCTTCATATCCTGAAGAGTTCTTCTCATGGTTTGTCGATCGGGCCTGACATACCTACGTCCCCAAACCTAAGCTGAGTTTGTGTTTTCAGACTTCTGTCCTCAAAGTCTTGGGCCACACACCCTCCAGGCTGGGCCCCTGGAGCCACACATTAGGACTGTGCCTACCAATCCATGGGAATTCTGCCCATTCCATAGTCCAAAATCGTACAAATTAGGAGAAACCTCCAAAGTCCTTGAGGCCATCCCAATAGTGTAGGTCGCCCGAAACAAACAAGGGCTGTCTGACACCAGCTGATAATCGACCTCCACTCATACCATAGATGGATGTCCCCAGAGAAGAAGATTGAACCAGACAGGACCCTAGGCCATAATAGGATCCATTGCTTTGGGTTACAGGCATGTGTCCTCAAAAGCCTGATTCCAATACGAGCATATGTGTTTTCCTGAGGCACCCATCAGAACTCATCTCATCTCCACAAGGAAATCTGTGAATGGGAGCCATGTCCAAAGCTTAGGAGAGTACTTCAGGATCCCGGTGCCACCGCCCCATTCCAAGGAACTCATGGACACAAAAACACATTAGGACCCATCCTCACGAAAGTCCATTTCAACTCAGCCACCCTGGTTGCTCCCGCAGAGCCATCAGATCTAAAATGTCTTGTTGCTAGGAGACAATTGGAATGCGAGGCGCGCTTCCCAGGCATCCATCCGCGAACGGTGCTCTGGAGTCATTCCATATGGGATGTCCTGGAGCTGTCCAACAGGTCTCAATTGTCCCGCAGAAGGAATCCTTGAAGGGGGCATCCCACAACTCCCAACGTGGGAAAACCTCAATGGCCTCGAGATTCCGCTCCCTTCATGAAGCGGCCATCATGCAAAGAAACTCCACCCTGAGCCAACGTCTGATCCTCGCCCTGACTTCAGATGGATGAGATATTGGTTCAGATCTGCAGGGGGTACCTGCCGTGCCCTCGCCCTGAAACCCAAGTCTAGCTTGTCTTCTCAGACTTCCGTCCTCACACTCCTGGCCCCGAAGCTTTCAAGTTTGGCAATTCCGGACCCACAATGCAGCACTCTGCCTGCCCTCTAGAAAAAAAATTATTGCCTCATGAGCTGCCCAGGCACCTTAAATGAGGGTAAACCTACACAGCACTCGACTTTACCCAAATTATAAAGTCTAACCTGGGCACTAATGCACTGACGAACACAACCTGAGCCCGGACCTCCTGACCAACACCCTGAAAGCTGACAGCACACTGAGCACATAAAACCCGCCATGGCCTTAGGTCATCATGTCTTCCCTACCTCAGTTTTCAGGCTTCAGTCCGAGACCTTATCTCCAATCACTGCCCAGGGGTGAGTGTGATGCAGAAATCAGAACTCCTCCTTACCCATGGCAAGAACCCTTGTGGTTGGCACGTTGTCCAACGTTCAGTGTAGGAGAAACCAGCATTCACCCTGAGGCCCCGCCCATTCTTGAGTGCGACGAGGGCATACACACGCACTGTGACCCTAATCATGAGTCCTGTCCTACAGTAAGTCCTCTCAGTTGCTGGACCATTAGATGTCATAATGGGCTTCACATGTCCCTAGGCCCCAATATCTAACCAGATTTCTGATGGTCCAGTCGCCCCTCCCCAGGGCTCTACTAGGGAATCCCTCATTTGGTGGGACTCCTGAGGTTAAAAAAGTAAAAATCAACAATAAAAAAAAAAACGGACTTCTTCCAGCCCACAGAATGACCCCAAACTCTTTGGACGGGGCCAAACTACCAGAGAGTAAGACTCGTCCATTTCCTATGAAGTCACCCAGAAATTCTACGACCATGAGTGACACGATATCCAGAGACAAACACTTGAGCAGGAGCCTCACACTCGCCCTTCTTTCAAATCCCGAAGAGTTCTCCTCATGGTCTGTAGATCAGTCCTGCCATACCCATGACCCGAAACATAGGCCGAGTTTTGGTTTTCAGACAACTGTCCAAACAGCCCTGGCCTACACAACCTACAGGCTCAGGCCCCTGGAGCCAAACCTGAGGACTGTACTTGCCCTCTCCAAGGGAATTGTGTGTGCCCATTCCAATGGCCACAAGCCTTCTAATAGGATAAACCTCCAAAGTCCCTGATCCATCTCCATAGTGGTGTCTTCCCAGGAAATACAGGGGCAATCTGAGCCCAACTGAGCACCTACCTGCACTCAGACCCATAGACAGATGTCCCCAGAGGTAAAAAGGAAAGAAAAGGCCCCTAGGCACTAATCAGATCCATTGCTTTGGTTTCCAGGCATCTCTCCTCAGAGGCCTGGATTTCAAAAGCAGCATATAGCTGTTTCTTGACTCACCCATCAGAAAACATCTCATCTACACATGGGAAACTTGCACGTTGGAGCTGTGTCAAAGCCTCTGTTTAGGAGAACCCTTTAGGGCCCCAGTGCCACCGCTTCATTCCAAGGTCTCCATAGACACAAAAGCACGTTAGGACCCATCCCCAAGGGTGTCCATTTCAACTCAGCGTCCTCGGTTGCTCCCCACAGATCCAGGAGATCTAACCTGTCTTGTTGCTAGGAGACAATTGGAATGCGAGGTGGGCTACCCAGCCATCCATCCTTAGAACCCTGCTCAGAATCATTGGCCTGGAGCCAAACAACTGGTCTCAATTGTCCTGCGGAAGACTCTCTGCAGTTTGGAGCTTCTCACAACTCTCATCGTGGGAAAAGACCCATGGCCTCGTGATGCCCGCCCCATTCATGAATGGGCCATCAGGGTCAGAAACTCCAACCTGAGCGATCGTCTGATCCTCGCCCTGACTTCAGATGCACGAGATCTCGATTCAGGTCTGTAGATTGTGCCTGCCATGGCCTCACCCAGAAACCTAAGCCTAGCTTGTGTTCTCAGACTTTTGTCGTCAGACTACTGGCCCACAAGCCCTCCAGTTTGGCAATCCAGAACTACAATGCAGCACTCTGCCGGCCCTCCAGAAGAAAAACATTGTCCTCTGGGGCTACCCAGTAACCCCAAATGAGGATCAACCTGCACCGAACTTGGCTGTACCCCAAATACATAGGCTGACCAGGGCACTAATGCCCTTTCTGGTACAGCCTGAGCCTGGACCCCCTGGCCCCTCCCAGAAGCTGGCCGCACACTGAGCACAACGAGCCGCCATGGCCTTAGGTCGTCATCTCTTCGTAACCTCGGTTTTCAGGTTCAGAACCTAGACCTTATCTCCAATCACTGCCCAGGGTTGAAGGTGATGCAGAAATCAGAATTCCTTCCCCATGGCAAGAAACCTTGTGGTTGGCATGTTGTCCAACGTTCAGTGTAGTTGAAACCAGTGTGGCCCATGAGGCCCCGCCCATGCTCATGGGCCACATTGGTCACAAACACACATTGTTACACTCAGGCTGAGTCAGTCCTCAAGTAAGGCCACTAAGTGGCTGGATGAAGAGATAGCATATTGGGCTTGCCATGCCCCTAGGCCCCAATTTTTAACCATAGTTCGGGTTGTCCCTTCAGTCTTCCCCACGGCTTGGCTTTGGAATTCCTCTTTTGGTGGGACACCTGAGGTAACAAAACTGAAATGAGTCCTCCCATCCCACAGATTGACGAATAGTAATTGGGAATCGGGCCAAATCCTCAGAGAGGAAGATTCGTCCATGGCCCATGAGGCCTCCCCGACATTCCACGGCCATTGCTGATACAAAATCCAGAGACAAAAGCCTGAGCAAGCGCCTCAGACTCGCACTTTCTTCATATCCTGAAGAGTTCTTCTCATGGTTTGTCGATCGGGCCTGACATACCTACGTCCCCAAACCTAAGCTGAGTTTGTGTTTTCAGACTTCTGTCCTCAAAGTCTTGGGCCACACACCCTCCAGGCTGGGCCCCTGGAGCCACACATTAGGACTGTGCCTACCAATCCATGGGAATTCTGCCCATTCCATGGTCCAAAATCGTACAAATTAGGAGAAACCTCCAAAGTCCCTGAGGCCATCCCAATAGTGTAGGTCGCCCGAAACAAACAAGGGCTGTCTGACACCAGCTGATAATCGACCTCCACTCATACCATAGATGGATGTCCCCAGAGAAGAAGATTGAACCAGACAGGACCCTAGGCCATAATAGGATCCATTGCTTTGGGTTACAGGCATGTGTCCTCAAAAGCCTGATTCCAATACGAGCATATGTGTTTTCCTGAGGCACCCATCAGAACTCATCTCATCTCCACAAGGAAATCTGTGAATGGGAGCCATGTCCAAAGCTTAGGAGAGTACTTCAGGATCCCGGTGCCACCGCCCCATTCCAAGGAACTCATGGACACAAAAACACATTAGGACCCATCCTCACGAAAGTCCATTTCAACTCAGCCACCCTGGTTGCTCCCGCAGAGCCATCAGATCTAAACTGTCTTGTTGCTAGGAGACAATTGGAATGCGAGGCGCGCTTCCCAGGCATCCATCCGCGAACGGTGCTCTGGAGTCATTCCATATGGGATGACCTGGAGCTGTCCAACAGGTCTCAATTGTCCCGCAGAAGGAATCCTTGAAGGGGGCATCCCACAACTCCCAACGTGGGAAAACCTCAATGGCCTCGAGATTCCGCTCCCTTCATGAAGCGGCCATCATGCAAAGAAACTCCACCCTGAGCCAACGTCTGATCCTCGCCCTGACTTCAGATGGATGAGATATTGGTTCAGATCTGCAGGGGGTACCTGCCGTGCCCTCGCCCTGAAACCCAAGTCTAGCTTGTCTTCTCAGACTTCCGTCCTCACACTCCTGGCCCCGAAGCCCTCAAGTTTGGCAATACCGGACCCACAATGCAGCACTCTGCCTGCCCTCTAGAAAAAAAAATATTGCCTCATGAGCTGCCCAGGCACCTTAAATGAGGGTAAACCTACACAGCACTCGACTTTACCCAAATTATAAAGTCTAACCTGGGCACTAATGCACTGACGAACACAACCTGAGCCCGGACATCCTGACCAACACCCTGAAAGCTGACAGCACACTGAGCACATAAAACCCGCCATGGCCTTAGGTCATCATGTCTTCCCTACCTCAGTTTTCAGGCTTCAGTCCGAGACCTTATCTCCAATCACTGCCCAGGGGTGAGTGTGATGCAGAAATCAGAACTCCTCCTTACCCATGGCAAGAACCCTTGTGGTTGGCACGTTGTCCAACGTTCAGTGTAGGAGAAACCAGCATTCACCCTGAGGCCCCGCCCATTCTTGAGTGCGACGAGGGCATACACACGCACTGTGACCCTAATCATGAGTCCTGTCCTACAGTAAGTCCTCTCAGTTGCTGGACCATTAGATGTCATAATGGGCTTCACATGTCCCTAGGCCCCAATTTCTAACCAGATTTCTGATGGTCCAGTCGCCCCTCCCCAGGGCTCTACTAGGGAATCCCTCATTTGGTGGGACTCCTGAGGTTAAAAAAGTAAAAATCAACAATAAAAAAAAAAAGGACTTCTTCCAGCCCACAGAATGACCCCAAACCCTTTGGACGGGGCCAAACTACCAGAGAGTAAGACTCGTCCATTTCCTATGAAGTCACCCAGAAATTCTACGACCATGAGTGACACGATATCCAGAGACAAACACTTGAGCAGGAGCCTCACACTCGCCCTTCTTTCAAATCGCGAAGAGTTCTCCTCATGGTCTGTAGATCAGTCCTGCCATACCCATGACCCGAAACATAGGCCGAGTTTTGGTTTTCAGACAACTGTCCAAACAGCCCTGGCCTACACAACCTACAGGCTCAGGCCCCTGGAGCCAAACCTGAGGACTGTACTTGCCCTCTCCAAGGGAATTGTGTGTGCCCATTCCAATGGCCACAAGCCTTCTAATAGGATAAACCTCCAAAGTCCCTGATCCATCTCCATAGTGGTGTCTTCCCAGGAAATACAGGGGCAATCTGAGCCCAACTGAGCACCTACCTGCACTCAGACCCATAGACAGATGTCCCCAGAGGTAAAAAGGAAAGAAAAGGCCCCTAGGCACTAATCAGATCCATTGCTTTGGTTTCCAGGCATCTCTCCTCAGAGGCCTGGATTTCAAAAGCAGCATATAGCTGTTTCTTGACTCACCCATCAGAAAACATCTCATCTACACATGGGAAACTTGCACGTTGGAGCTGTGTCAAAGCCTCTGTTTAGGAGAACCCTTTAGGGCCCCAGTGCCACCGCTTCATTCCAAGGTCTCCATAGACACAAAAGCACGTTAGGACCCATCCCCAAGGGTGTCCATTTCAACTCAGCGTCCTCGGTTGCTCCCCAAAGATCCAGGAGATCTAACCTGTCTTGTTGCTAGGAGACAATTGGAATGCGAGGTGGGCTACCCAGCCATCCATCCTTAGAACCCTGCTCAGAATCATTGGCCTGGAGCCAAACAACTGGTCTCAATTGTCCTGCGGAAGACTCTCTGCAGTTTGGAGCTTCTCACAACTCTCATCGTGGGAAAAGACCCATGGCCTCGTGATGCCCGCCCCATTCATGAATGGGCCATCAGGGTCAGAAACTCCAACCTGAGCGATCGTCTGATCCTCGCCCTGACTTCAGATGCACGAGATCTCGATTCAGGTCTGTAGATTGTGCCTGCCATGGCCTCACCCAGAAACCTAAGCCTAGCTTGTGTTCTCAGACTTTTGTCGTCAGACTACTGGCCCACAAGCCCTCCAGTTTGGCAATCCAGAACTACAATGCAGCACTCTGCCGGCCCTCCAGAAGAAAAACATTGTCCTCTGGGGCTACCCAGTAACCCCAAATGAGGATCAACCTGCACCGAACTTGGCTGTACCCCAAATACATAGGCTGACCAGGGCACTAATGCCCTTTCTGGTACAGCCTGAGCCTGGACCCCCTGGCCCCTCCCAGAAGCTGGCCGCACACTGAGCACAACGAGCCGCCATGGCCTTAGGTCGTCATCTCTTCGTAACCTCGGTTTTCAGGTTCAGAACCTAGACCTTATCTCCAATCACTGCCCAGGGTTGAAGGTGATGCAGAAATCAGAATTCCTTCCCCATGGCAAGAAACCTTGTGGTTGGCATGTTGTCCAACGTTCAGTGTAGTTGAAACCAGTGTGGCCCATGAGGCCCCGCCCATGCTCATGGGCCACATTGGTCACAAACACACATTGTTACACTCAGGCTGAGTCAGTCCTCAAGTAAGGCCACTAAGTGGCTGGATGAAGAGATAGCATATTGGGCTTGCCATGCCCCTAGGCCCCAATTTTTAACCATAGTTCGGGTTGTCCCTTCAGTCTTCCCCACGGCTTGGCTTTGGAATTCCTCTTTTGGTGGGACACCTGAGGTAACAAAACTGAAATGAGTCCTCCCATCCCACAGATTGACGAATAGTAATTGGGAATAGGGCCAAATCCTCAGAGAGGAAGATTCGTCCATGGCCCATGAGGCCTCCCCGACATTCCACGGCCATTGCTGATACAAAATCCAGAGACAAAAGCCTGAGCAAGCGCCTCAGACTCGCACTTTCTTCATATCCTGAAGAGTTCTTCTCATGGTTTGTCGATCGGGCCTGACATACCTACGTCCCCAAACCTAAGCTGAGTTTGTGTTTTCAGACTTCTGTCCTCAAAGTCTTGGGCCACACACCCTCCAGGCTGGGCCCCTGGAGCCACACATTAGGACTGTGCCTACCAATCCATGGGAATTCTGCCCATTCCATGGTCCAAAATCGTACAAATTAGGAGAAACCTCCAAAGTCCCTGAGGCCATCCCAATAGTGTAGGTCGCCCGAAACAAACAAGGGCTGTCTGACACCAGCTGATAATCGACCTCCACTCATACCATAGATGGATGTCCCCAGAGAAGAAGATTGAACCAGACAGGACCCTAGGCCATAATAGGATCCATTGCTTTGGGTTACAGGCATGTGTCCTCAAAAGCCTGATTCCAATACGAGCATATGTGTTTTCCTGAGGCACCCATCAGAACTCATCTCATCTCCACAAGGAAATCTGTGAATGGGAGCCATGTCCAAAGCTTAGGAGAGTACTTCAGGATCCCGGTGCCACCGCCCCATTCCAAGGAACTCATGGACACAAAAACACATTAGGACCCATCCTCACGAAAGTCCATTTCAACTCAGCCACCCTGGTTGCTCCCGCAGAGCCATCAGATCTAAACTGTCTTGTTGCTAGGAGACAATTGGAATGCGAGGCGCGCTTCCCAGGCATCCATCCGCGAACGGTGCTCTGGAGTCATTCCATATGGGATGTCCTGGAGCTGTCCAACAGGTCTCAATTGTCCCGCAGAAGGAATCCTTGAAGGGGGCATCCCACAACTCCCAACGTGGGAAAACCTCAATGGCCTCGAGATTCCGCTCCCTTCATGAAGCGGCCATCATGCAAAGAAACTCCACCCTGAGCCAACGTCTGATCCTCGCCCTGACTTCAGATGGATGAGATATTGGTTCAGATCTGCAGGGGGTACCTGCCGTGCCCTCGCCCTGAAACCCAAGTCTAGCTTGTCTTCTCAGACTTCCGTCCTCACACTCCTGGCCCCGAAGCTTTCAAGTTTGGCAATTCCGGACCCACAATGCAGCACTCTGCCTGCCCTCTAGAAAAAAAATTATTGCCTCATGAGCTGCCCAGGCACCTTAAATGAGGGTAAACCTACACAGCACTCGACTTTACCCAAATTATAAAGTCTAACCTGGGCACTAATGCACTGACGAACACAACCTGAGCCCGGACCTCCTGACCAACACCCTGAAAGCTGACAGCACACTGAGCACATAAAACCCGCCATGGCCTTAGGTCATCATGTCTTCCCTACCTCAGTTTTCAGGCTTCAGTCCGAGACCTTATCTCCAATCACTGCCCAGGGGTGAGTGTGATGCAGAAATCAGAACTCCTCCTTACCCATGGCAAGAACCCTTGTGGTTGGCACATTGTCCAACGTTCAGTGTAGGAGAAACCATCATTCACCCTGAGGCCCCGCCCATTCTTGAGTGCGACGAGGGCATACACACGCACTGTGACCCTAATCATGAGTCCTGTCCTCTAGTAAGTCCTCTCAGTTGCTGAACCATTAGATGACATAATGGGCTTCACATGTCCCTATACCCCAATTTCTAACCAGATTTCTGAGGGTCCAGTCGCCCCTCCCCAGGGCTCTACTCTGGAATCTCTCATTCGGTGGGACTCCTGAGGTTAAAAAAGAAAAACAACAACAACAACAACAAAAAAAAAAACAGACTTCTTCCAGCCCACAGAATGACCCCAAACTCTTTGGATGGGGCCAAACTACCAGAGAGTAAGACTCGTCCATTTCCTATGAAGTCACCCAGAAATTCTACGACCATGAGTGACACGATATCCAGAGACAAACACTTGAGCAGGAGCCTCACACTCGCCCTTCTTTCAAATCCCGAAGAGTTCTCCTCATGGTCTGTAGATCAGTCCTGCCATACCCATGACCCGAAACATAGGCCGAGTTTTGGTTTTCAGACAACTGTCCAAACAGCCCTGGCCTACACAACCTACAGGCTCAGGCCCCTG
Source organism: Mustela nivalis (assembly GCF_964662115.1). Lineage (NCBI taxonomy): Eukaryota > Metazoa > Chordata > Mammalia > Carnivora > Mustelidae > Mustela > Mustela nivalis. The sequence continues at coordinate 9,923 of NW_028133519.1, forward strand.
GAGCCAAACCTGAGGACTGTACTTGCCCTCTCCAAGGGAATTGTGTGTGCCCATTCCAATGGCCACAAGCCTTCTAATAGGATAAACCTCCAAAGTCCCTGATCCATCTCCATAGTGGTGTCTTCCCAGGAAATACAGGGGCAATCTGAGCCCAACTGAGCACCTACCTGCACTCAGACCCATAGACAGATGTCCCCAGAGGTAAAAAGGAAAGAAAAGGCCCCTAGGCACTAATCAGATCCATTGCTTTGGTTTCCAGGCATCTCTCCTCAGAGGCCTGGATTTCAAAAGCAGCATATAGCTGTTTCTTGACTCACCCATCAGAAAACATCTCATCTACACATGGGAAACTTGCACGTTGGAGCTGTGTCAAAGCCTCTGTTTAGGAGAACCCTTTAGGGCCCCAGTGCCACAGCTTCATTCCAAGGTCTCCATAGACACAAAAGCACGTTAGGACCCATCCCCAAGGGTGTCCATTTCAACTCAGCGTCCTCGGTTGCTCCCCACAGATCCAGGAGATCTAACCTGTCTTGTTGCTAGGAGACAATTGGAATGCGAGGTGGGCTACCCAGCCATCCATCCTTAGAACCCTGCTCAGAATCATTGGCCTGGAGCCAAACAACTGGTCTCAATTGTCCTGCGGAAGACTCTCTGCAGTTTGGAGCTTCTCACAACTCTCATCGTGGGAAAAGACCCATGGCCTCGTGATGCCCGCCCCATTCATGAATGGGCCATCAGGGTCAGAAACTCCAACCTGAGCGATCGTCTGATCCTCGCCCTGACTTCAGATGCACGAGATCTCGATTCAGGTCTGTAGATTGTGCCTGCCATGGCCTCACCCAGAAACCTAAGCCTAGCTTGTGTTCTCAGACTTTTGTCGTCACACTACTGGCCCACAAGCCCTCCAGGTTGGCAATCCAGAACTACAACGCAGCACTCTGCCGGCCCTCCGGAAGAAAAACATTGTCCTCTGGGGCTACCCAGTAACCCCAAATGAGGATCAACCTGCACCGACCTTGGCTGTACCACAAATACACAGGCTGACCAGGGCTCTAATGCCCTTTCTGGTACAGCCTGAGCCTGGATCCCCTGGCCCCTCCCAGACAGCTGGCCGCAAACTGAGCACATCGAGCCGCCATGGCCTTAGGTCGTCATCTATTCCCAACATCAATTTTCAGGTTTCAGAACCTAGACCTTATATCCAATCACTGCCCAGGGTTGAAGGTGTTGCAGAAATCAGAACTCCTTCCCCATGGCAAGAAACCTTGTGGTTGGCATGTTGTCCAACGTTCATTGTAGTTGAAACCTGTGTGGCCCTTGAGGCCCCGCCCATGCTCGTGCTCCACATTGCTCACAAACACACATTGTGACGCTCAGGCTGAGCCCAGTCCTCAAGTAAGGCCACTAAGTGGCTGGATGAAGAAATAGCATATTGGGCTTGCCATGCCCCTAGGCCCCAATTTTTAACCATAGTTCGGGTTGTCCCTTCAGTCTTCCCCACGGCTTGGCTTTGGAATTCCTCTTTTGGTGGGACACCTGAGGTAACAAAACTGAAAGGAGTCCTCCCATCCCACAGATTGACGAAAAGCAATTGGGAATCGGGCCAAATCCTCAGAGAGGAAGATTCGTCCGTGGCCCATGAGGCCTCCCCGACATTCCACGGCCATCGCTGATACAAAATCCAGAGACAAAAGCCTGAGCAAGCGCCTCAGACTCGTACTTTCTTCATATCCTGAAGAGTTCTTCTCATGGTTTGTCGATCGGGCCTGCCATACCTACGTCCCCAAACCTAAGCTGAGTTTGTGTTTTCAGACTTCTGTCCTCAAAGTCTTGGGCCACACACCCTCCAGGCTGGGCCCCTGGAGCCACACATTCGGACTGTGCCTACCAATCCATGGGAATTCTGCCCATTCCATTGTCCAAAATCGTACAAATTAGGAGAAACCTCCAAAGTCCCTGAGGCCATCCCAATATTGTAGGTCGCCCAGAACAAACAAGGGCTGTCTAACACCAGCTGATAATCGACCTATACTCATAACAGAGATGGTTGTCCCCAGAGAAGAAGATTGAACCAGACAGGACCCTAGGCCATAATAGGATCCATTGCTTTGGGTTACAGGCATGTGTCCTCAAAAGCCTGATTCCAATACGAGCATATGTGTTTTCCTGAGGCACCCATCAGAACTCATCTCGTCTCCACAAGGAAACCTGTGCATGGGAGCCATGTCCAAAGCTTAGGAGGGTACTTCAGGGTCCCGGTACCACCGCCCCATTCCAAGGCCCTCATGGACACAAAAACACATTAGGACCCATCCTCAGGAAAGTCCATTTCAACTCAGCCACCCCGGTTGCTCCCGCAGAGCCATCAGATCTAAACTGTCTTGTTGCTAGGAGACAATTGGAATGCGAGGCGAGCTTCCCAGGCATCCATCCGCGAACGGTACTCTGGAGTCATTCCATATGGGATGTCCTGGAGCTGTCCAACAAGTCTTAATTGTCCCGCAGAAGGTTTCCTTGAAGGGGGCATCCCACAACTCCCAACGTGGGAAAACCTCAATGGCCTCGAGATTCCGCTGCCTTCAAGAAGCGGCCGTCATGCTCAGATTCTCCGAACTGAGCCAAAGTCTGATCCTTGCCCTGACTTCAGATGCATGAGATATTTTTTCATATCTGCAGGGGGTACATGCCGTGCCCTCGCCCTGAAACCCAAGTCTAGCTTGTCTTCTCAGACTTCCGTCCTCACACTCCTGGCCCCGAAGCCCTCAAGTTTGGCAATTCCGGACCCACAATGCAGCACTCTGCCTGCCCTCTAGAAAAAAAAATTATTGCCTCATGAGCTGTCCAGGCACCTTAAATGATGGTAAAGCTACACAGCACTCAACTTTACCCAAATTATATAGTCTAACCTGGGCACTACTGCACTGTCTAACACAACCTGAGCCCGGACCTCCTGATCAACACCCAGAAAGCTGACCGCACACTGAGCACAAAAAACCCGCCATGGCCTTAGGTCATCATCTCTTCCCTACCTCAGTTTTCAGGCTTCAGAACCGAGACCTTATCTCCAATCACTGCCCAGGGGTGAGTGTGATGTAGAAATCAGAACTCCTCTTTACCCATGGCAAGAACCCTTGCGGTTGGCACGTTGTCCAACGTTCAGAGTAGAAGAAACCAGCATTCACCCTGAGGCCCCGCCCATTCTTGAGTGCGACGAGGGCATACACAAACATTGTGACCCTCAGCTTGAGTCATGTAGTCTAGTAAGTCCTCTCAGTGGCTGGACCATTAGATGTCATAATGGGCTTGACATGTCCCTAGGCCCCAATTTTTAACCAGATTTCTGATTGTCCAGTCGCCCCTCCCCAGGGCTCTACTCTGGAATCCCTCATTTGGTGGTACACCGGAGGTTAAAAAAGAAAAAAAACAACAACAACAACAACAAAAAAAAACAGACTTCTTCCAGCCCAAAGAATGACCCCAAACTCTTTGGACGGGGCCAAACCACCAGAAAGTAAGACTCGTCCATTTCCCATGATGTCACCCAGAAATTCCACGAACATGAGTGACATGATATCCAGAGACAAAAACTTGAGCAGGAGCCTCACACTAGCCCTTCTTTCAAATCCCGAAGAGTTCTCCTCATGGTCTGTAGATCAGTCCTGCCATACCTATGACCCGAAACATAAGCCGAGTTTGTGTTTTCAGAGAACTGACCAAACAGCCCTGGCCACACAACCTACAGGCTCAGGCCCCTGGTGCCAAACCTGATGACTGTACTTGCCCTCTCCAAGGGAATTGTGTGTGCCCATTCCAATGGCCACAACCCTTCTAATAGGATAAACCTCCAAAGTCCCTGATCCATCTCAATAGTGGTGGCTTCCCAGGAAATACAGGGGCAATCTGAGCCCAACTGAGCACCTACCTGCACTCAGACCCATAGAGAGATGTCCCCAGAGGTAAAAAGGAAAGAACAGGCCCCTAGGCACTAATCAGATCCATTGCTTTGTTTTCCAGGCATCTCTCCTCAGAGGCCTGGATTTCAAAAGCAGCATATAGCTGTTTCTTGACTCACCCATCAGATAACATCTCATCTACACAGTGGAAACTTGCACGTTGGAGCTGTGTCAAAGCCTCTGTTTAGGAGAACCCTTTAGGGCCCCAGTGCCACCGCTTCATTCCAAGGTCTCCATAGACACAAAAGCACGTTAGGACCCATCCCCAGGGGTGTCCATTTCAACTCAGCGTCCTCGGTTGCTCCCCACAGATCCAGGAGATCTAACCTGTCTTGTTGCTAGGAGACAATTGGAATGCGAGGTGGGCTACCTAGCCATCCATCCTTAGAACCCTGCTCAGAATCATTGGCCTGGAGCCAAACAACAGGTCTCAATTTTCCTGCAGAAGACTCTCTGCAGTTTGGAGCTTCTCACAACTCCCATCGTTGGAAAGCCCCATGGCCTCGTGATGACCCCCCATTTATGAAGGGGCCATCAGGGACAGAAACTCCTACCTGAGCGATCGTCTGATCGTCGCCCTGACTTTCGATGCACGAGATCTCGATTCAGGTCTGTAGATTGTGCCTGCCATGGCCTCACCCAGAAACCTAAGCCTAGCTTGTGTTCTCAGACTTTTGTCGTCAGACTACTGGCCCACAAGCCCTCCAGTTTGGCAATCCAGAACTACAATGCAGCACTCTGCCGGCCCTCCAGAAGAAAAACTTTGTCCTCTGGGGCTACCCAGTCATCCCAAATGAGGATCAACCTGCACCGACCTTGGCTGTACCCCAAATACATAGGCTGACTAGGGCACTAATGCCCTTTCTGACACAGCCTGATCCTGGACCCCCTGGACCCTCCCAGACAGCTGTCCGCACACTGAGCACATCGAGCCGCCATGGCCTTAGGTCGTCATATCTTCCCAACCTCAGTTTTCAGGATTCAGAACCTAGACCTTATCTCCAATCACTGCCCAGGGTTGAAGATGATGCAGAAATCAGAACTCCTTCCCCATGGCAAGAAACCTTGTGGTTGGCATGTTGTCCAACGTTCAGTGTAGTTGAAACCAGTGTGGCCCATGAGGCCCCACCCATGCTCGCGGGCCACATTGTTCACAAACACACATTGTGACCCTCAGGCTGAGCCCAGTCCTCAAGTAAGGCCACTCAGTGGCTGGATGAAGAGATAGCATATTGTGCTTGCCATGCCCGTAGGCCCCAATTTTTAACCATAGTTCGGGTTGTCCCTTCAGTCTTCCCCACGGCTTTGCTTTGGAATTCCTCTTTTGGTGGGACACCTGAGGTAACAAACATGAAAGGAGACCTCCCATCCCACAGATAGACGAAAAGTAATTGGGAATCGGGCCAAATCCTCAGAGAGGAAGATTCGTCCATGGCCCATGAGGCATCCCCGACATTCCACGGAGATCGCTGATACAAATTCCAGAGACAAATGCCTGAGCAAGCGCCTCAGACTCACTCTATATTCAAATCTTCATGAGTTCTTCTCATGGTTTGTAGATTGGGCCTGCCATACCGATTTCCCCAAAGAAAGCTGAGTTTGAGTATCGGAATCACAATCAGAACTCTGCCTTCCACAAGGCTGTAATGCTTGGAGTCACACCTTCACGTGGGGAACCCTTCATGGCCCCTGATGCCACGCCCAAACATGAGTGCTGATTGGGCACAAATTCACACTGTGACCCTCAGCATGAGCCCCATGTCAAAGAAAGGCCTGTTAGGGCCTGGACCAAGAGCCCACATATGGGGCTTGCCAAGCCCCTATGCACCCAATCCTCACCACGGTTTGAATTTTCCAGTCACACCGCCCGTACCTGGAGCTCTGCTCTGGAATCCCTTTCTTGGAGAGACCCATGAGCCAGACAACACGACTCCACCCTTCCCACAAAATGACCCCAAACTCTTGGGAGCTTGGACAATCCCCCGAAAGGAAGGCTCTTTTTCGGACCCTGAGGCAACCCCTACCCTGACCGGACACTGTGAACGCAACACCCAGAGACCACAGCCTGAGCGACTGCCTCCCACTTGCCCTCCTTTGATATCCAGAGGATCTCCCCTCACGGACTGGAGATCAGGCCTGCCATTACCTTGGCCCCTACCTGAGCCAAGTTTGCTCTTTCAGACATCAGTCCCCAGAGCCCTGGCAACACAGCCTCTAGGCTGGGTCCTCTGGAGCCATACCACAGGACCGTGCCTGCTCTCTCCTGGGAAACTGTGTCCATTCCTTTGGCCACACACCTCCAGAATATGAGAAACCTCAAGGCCCCCGAGGTCATCCCACTACTGGGAGCCTCCCTGGACACACAGGGGCATTCGGACACAAGCTGAGCAGCTACCTCCACGAAGGCATGCACACAGATGTCAACAGAGATAGAAGGTTGAGCCGGACAGGCCCTTAGGCCCTAATCTCAACTCTTGCTTTGGGTTCCAGGTGTTACTCCTCAGAGGCTTTGGTTCGAAGAACAGGATATGGGGCTTTCCTGAGGCAAAGAACAGTACTCCTCTCGTCTCCACATGGTAAGCTTCCTTGTTGGAGCTGTGTCAAACGCCTCAGTTTGGAAAACCCTGCAGAGTCCCCGAGCCACCTCCACATTCCAAGGTCTCCCAGGCCACCAAGCCACAGTAGAACTCATCTTCAGGAGAGTCCATTTCAACTCTCCCCTCTACGTAGCTCACCCAGGAGCCTGCAGATTGAGCCTGACTTGTCCTGACTAAACAGTGGGAATATGAGGTGGTGTTCCCAGGCATCCATGCTTTGACTTGGGTGTATAGGGGCTTGGCACGCCTCTTATGCGGGCTCTTGGTCAAGGCCCTGACAGGCCTTTCTTTGATATTGGGCTCATGCTGAGGGTCACAGAGTGAATTTGTGCCCAAGGCAGCACTCAAGTTTGGGCGTGGTTTCAGGGGAAATGAAGGTTTCTCCCACCCTGAAGGTGTGACTCCATGCCAAGAGCAAGCCTTACAGCCATGGGGAAGAAGGAGTTCTGATTTGTGATTCAGATGCCCAACTGTGTGGGGAATTGATATAATATCTGGGTTTAGATATCTGAAAACCAAGGTTAGGAAGAGATAACGGCTAAGACCATGCGTGTCAGAAGTGCTAGGTGTGTGGCCAGCTGTCTCCTTGCCTGTCTGGACGTCTGGCATCAGGCTGTGAAAGGCAGAGCATTAGTGCCCAGAGCAGCCTATCAAATCTGAGTGCCGTCGAGGCAAGAGCAGGTTGATCCTCATCTGGGTTTTATGGAGAGCCCCACAAGGAAACGTTTTCTACCAGTGGGCAGTAACTGGGCTGGCTTGTGGTTCTGCAAATCCTACTCTGGAGGGATTGTTTGCCAGGAGTGTGAGGAAGGAAGTCTGAAAACACAAGCTAGCGTGAGGTTTGGGACCGAGGGCACGGCAGGCGACTCTGCAGAGGCTTAATCAAGATCTCCTGCATTGCGGTCATATCTACTATGAGACGTGCTTCAAGCTAGAGTTTTTGTCCATGATGGCCTCTCCCTGAAGGATATGGGGGGCTTCATGAGGCCCGGCAGGTTTGCCGTTTTCTCCTACACTGAAGGTTTGACTCACGGCCAGCAGCAAGGTTTCTTGCCATGGGGAAGGAGGGGTTCTGACTTGTGCATCAGGTTCCCCCTGTGCAGGGATTGGAGATAAGGTCTAGGTTCCGATGACTGAAAACCCAGGTTGGGAATGGATGCTGGCCTAAGGCAGTGGCGGATCCAATGTGCTGGGTGTGCAGCCAGCTGTGTCGGTGTCTGTTGGAAGGTCTGGGCTCAGGCTATTTGCGACAGAGCATCAGTGTTTAAGGTAGCCTATGCAATTGGGGTGTTGCCGAGGGCCAAGCAGTTTGATCCTCATTTGTGGTTTCTGGGCAGCACCATAGACAATGTTTTTCTCCTGGGAGGCAGGCAGAGTGCTTCAGTGTGGCCCCAGAATTCCCAGTAGGGAGGGTTTGTGGGCCAGGAGTGTGAGGACGGAAGTCTGAAAACACAAGCTAGGGTGAGGATTGGAGCCAAGGGCAGAGCAGGCCCAATCGGCAGAGGCTGAATCAAAATCTCCTGCATCTGAAGTCAGGCTGAGGATCAGAAGTTGGCTGAGGATGGAGTATGTGTCCATGATGGCACCTTCATGAAGCGGGGGCCTCATGAGTTTGGGGTCATTTTGTGGGAAGGGTGGAGACGTGTTGTCTGGCTCATGGGTCTCTCCAAGAAAGGGATTCCAGAGCAGAGCCCAGGTACAGGTGGGGCGACTGGAAAACTCAAACACTGGTGAGGATTGGGTGCATAGGGGCTTGGCAAGCCCCATATGCGGGCTCTTGGTCCAGGTCCTGACAGGCCTTTCTTTGACATGGGGCTCATGCTGAGGGTCACAGTGTGAATTTGTGCCCAAGCAGCACTCAAGTTTGGGCGTGGCATCAGGGGCCATGAAGGTTTCTCCCACCCTGAAGGTGTGACTCCATGCCAAGAGCAAGCTTGACAGCCATGGTGAAGGAGGAGTTCTGTTTTGTGCTTGCGATACCCAGCTGTGTGGAGAATTGATATAATGTCTAGGTTCAGATATCTGAAAAACAAGGTTAGGAAGAGGTGACGGCATAAGACCATGGCGTGTCCGAAGTGCTGGGTGTGTGGCCAGCTGTCTCTTTGTCTGTCTGGACGTCTGGCTTCAGGCTGTGTCAGACAGAGCATGAGTGCCCAGAGCAGCATATCCACTTCGGGGACCGTCGAGGCCCGAACAGGTTGACCATCATCTGGGTTTTCTGGAGAGCCCCATAGGGAAGCGTTTTTCTTCCGTAAGGCAGACACTGGGCTGGGTTGTGGTTCTGGAGTTCCTAGTCCGTAGGGCTTGTTTGCCAGGAGTGTGAGGAAGGAAGTCTGAAAACAAAAGCTAGTGTGAGGTTTGGGACGGAGGGCACGGCAGGGCCACTCTGCAGAGGCTGAATCGAGATCTCCTGCACTGAGGTCATGTCAACTATGAGACGTGCCTCAGGCTAGAGTTTTTGCCCAGCATGGCCTCTTCCTGAAGGGTGTGGGGGCTTCATGAAGCCAGGGAGGTTTGCCTACGATGGG
>NW_028133518.1:0-19000 GCF_964662115.1 Mustela nivalis
AGGAAGCCTGGCTGTTGCTATGGGTGCCCAACCCTCAGAATTAGAACCAGGTGCATGGCCAATGAGACAACGCCCAATCATAAGGGCCGCCTGAGCCAAAGCAGGCATTGTGTCCCTCAACCTTAGCATGCATTCAAACAAATGCTCTCAGTTGTTTCTGCAGGGTCCCGCATCGCAGGCCTGGTATGCCCTTAGGACCAAATCCTAACACTTCGTGGGATTTTCCATGCCAACATAACCAGAGCCCGTCTCTGGAATCTCTGTTTTGAAGCACCCCTATGATGGAAAACAGCACTCTTCCCTCCCCTGAGAAAACTATTAGGAGCTGCCAGGATGCGTAGAGAGGAAAAATCTCCCAGGGCTCCATAAGACCACACCATCATTCCGAGGCCATCCAGGACACACAATCCAGATACAAGAGACTGTGCTACCACCTTCGAATCACCTGGTTTACAGTTCCAGAGGAGCTGCCCTACAGATCTACGCATTGGGCCTGTGATCACCTCGCCATTAACCCTACCCCAAGTTTGTGTTTGCAGACTTCTTTCCCAAAACCATGGCTCACATGCCCTCTATGATGGGTCTCTGTAGCCACACCACAGGAAAGATCCTGCTATCCCCAATGAAACTGTGTCCATCACAGTTGCCCAAACCCTCCAGATTAGGAGAGACCTGCAAGTCCCCTGAGCCCAGTCCAATATTGGAGGCCACTCTGGACACAAATGCACAGTGTGCAACACCCTGATCACCTCCATCCAGGAAGACACCCAAGTCAATGGTCCTGAGTCAGAAGATTGGTCCCTGAACACCACAATAGAATATCTCCTGTCCCCAGATGGAATTCGTGCTCTTCAACTTGTGTCAAGGGTCGGGGTATATGAATTATGCACAGCCCCTTAGCCCCCAGCACATTCTAAGATCTCTCTGGTAACAAACAAACAGCATTGTGATCCATCTTCATGAGATTCCATGTCACTTCAAGTCCTTGGTAATTCGCCCCAGAGCCACCAGAATGAACCTGCCATGTTCCTCACCTGATATGGTCAGTGGAGGTGTGCTTTCCAGGCATCCATGTGGGAGTGCTCTTCTACTGATTCTTTCCACATGTGGGACCCTGGAGCAAACAAACCAGACTGCCACTGACCAGTAGAAGGGAACCCTCTGTTTGGAGCATCTCAGAAGCACCAGCAGAAGAAATCCTTCATGGCCCTTGACACAACCCCTCCATTTGTCAGTCATCATAGACAAAAACTCCAGCATGAGAAAACATCTGAAATCTGCCGTTATTTAGATTCTGCATTTTCTTTTCCACTACTGCACACTGGAACTGCGTTTCACTTGACACTGAATTTAACAATAGCTTGGGTTTAGAATTCCATCCTCAGCCTCCTGGTCTGCAAGCCCTCTAGAGAGGGAATTTGGAGCCACAAGGCAACATTCTGCATTCCCACTAGAAAGAAATAGGGCCTGGTGAATCTTCCCAGAAACTCCACATGAGGATCAATCTACTTGGCACTCGATGGAACCTTGATTTATAGGCTGTCCTGGGCACTAGTACTAGTACTAGTACTAGTACTGTGTCTGACAGAGCCTGAGCCAAGACCTAGTTTCAGGCACCCAGAGATATGAGCCCATATCCAGCATGTGAGATTGGCCAGGGCCCAATTACATCATCTCTACCCATCCTTGGTATTCAGGCACCTGTCCCCAGACCTTTTATGTAATCCCTACCAATGGGGTAACCTAAAGCACAATAGAGAACTCCTCCGTCCCCATGGTAGGAATCCTGGCTGTTGATATGGGTGTCCAAACCTCAAAGTGGGAGCCAGCTGCATGGCCAAGGAGACAATGCCCACTCATGAGGGCTGCCCTGGGCACAAGTAGCCATTGTAACCCTCAGCTTGATCAAGCCTTCAAAAAAATGCTCTTAGTTGCACCTCCAGGATCCTGCATTGCAGGCCTGATATGCCCTTAAGCCCAAATCCTAACACATCGTGGGATGTTCCATGTGCACATACCCAGAGCCCGTCACTGGAATCCCTGTTTTGAGGCACCCCTAAGATGGAAAACAGCACTCTTCACTTCCCTGAGAAAGCCACCAAACTAATGGGATCCCCCAGGATCCTTGAGAAGAAGAATCTCCCATGGTCCCATGAGTCCACACCTGTATTCCGAGGCCAGCGTGGATATGCTATCCAGATACAAGAGACTGTGCTACTGGCTTCGAGTCACCTGATTTACAGTTCCTGACGTGCTGCCCTCCTGATCTTTGGATTGGGGCTGTGAACACCTCTCCATTAACCTTATCCCGAGTTTGTGTTTGCAGATCTCTCTCTAAAAACCATTGCTCACATGTCCTCCAGGATGGGGCCCCTAGAGTCACACCACAAGACTGTGCTTGCCATCCCCAAGGAAACTGGGCCCATCACAGTTGCCCAAACCCTCCTGATTAGGAGAAACCTGGAAGGCTCCTGAGCACATCCCAATATTGGAGGCTGCTCTGGATGCAAATGCACAGTCTAAAACACCCTGATCACCTCCATCCAGGCAGACACCCAAATCAATGGTCCTGAGTCAGATAATTGAACCTGACATGGCCCTAGGACCTCATTGGAAGAGGGATTAACTTTTCAGGCACCTGTCCTCAGAGGCCACTTCTGGAATACCAACTTATGATACAAATTATGGCCCCTGAGCCCCAGGGTGGGAAATCCTCCATGGCCTCTTGACGCCACCTCTCCATTTGTTGGTCATCATAGACACAAACTCCAGCCTGAGCAAACATCTGACATCCGCCCATATTCAGGCGCTGATATTGGAATCAGCTGCTGCACACTGGAACTGCCTTTCGCTTTGCAATGAATTTAAGCCTAGCTTCAGACTACAATTTCATCCTCACCCTACTGGTCTGCCATATCTCTTGATAGGGAATTCTGGAGCCACAACGCAACATTCTGCCTTCTTCATAGATAGAAGGACCTGGTGAGTCTGCCCATAAACTGCACATGAAGATCAATATACTCAGCCCAGGAGGAAACCCCTATTTATAGTTTGCCCTAGCCACTAGTGCTGTGTCTGACAGAGCCTGAGCCCCTACCTCGTGTCAGCAACCCAGAGGGTGGGGCCCACATTAACCATGTGAGACCGGCCATGGCCCAGGGCTGTCATTACTACCCATCCTTGGTATTCAGGCATCTGTCCCCTAGATCTTAGCTGGAATCCCTACCAATGGGGGGACCTGAAGCACAATAGAGAATTCATCCTTCTCCATGGCAGGAATCCTGGCTTTTGGATGGGTGTCCAACCCTAGGAATGGGAACTGGCTGCATGGCTGAGTAGACATCGCCCAATCCTGATGGCCTCCGGGGCACAAGCAGGCATTGGGACCCTCAGCTTGACCATACTTTCAAACAAACGCTCTCAGTTGCTTCTCCAGGATCCCGCATTGCAGGCCTGGTATGGCCCTAGGCCTAAATATTAACCCTTGGTGGGATTTTCCAAGCACTTAGACCCAGAGCTCATCTCTGGAATGCCTGTTTTGGGGCACGCCTAAGCTGGAAAACAGTACTCATCCCTTCCCGGAGAAATCCAACAAACTATTGAGAACCGCCAGGATCCTTGAGAGGAGAAATCTCCCATGGACCCTTGAGACAACACCTGCAATAAAGGCCATTCTGGAAATTAAATCCAGATACAATTACCTGTGCTACCACCTTTGAGTTACGTGATTTACAGTTCCAGACTTGCTGCCCTCCTGGTCTATGGATTGGGACTATGATCACCTTGCCACTAACCCTAACCTAAGTTTGTGTTTGCAGACTTCTCTCTCAAAATCATGGCGCACAAGTCCTCCAGGATGGGGTCTCTGGAGTCACACCACAGGACAGTTCCTGCAATCCCCAAGGAAACTGCCCATCACAGTTGTCCAAAAACCCCATATAAGGAGAAACCTGCAAGGAACCTGAGCCAACCCTAGTATTGGATGCCACTCTGGACACAAATGCACAGTCTGAAACACCCTCATCACCTGCATCCAGTCAGACACCAGAGTCAATGATCCTGAGTCAGAAGATTGAATGACATTCCCCTAGGGCCTCATTCAAACCCTTTATTAGGTTTTCAGGCTTCTGTCCTCAGAGACCTGTTCTGGATTACCAATTTATGATACAACATATGGCCGCTGAGCCCCACAACAGAATATCTCCTGCCCCCAGAAGCAATCCGGGCTCTTGGGCCTGTGTCAAATCCTCAGGCTAGATGAATCCTGCATGGCCCATTAACCACCAGCACATTCTAAGATCTCCCTGGTAACAAACCAACATTTTGACCCATCTTCATGAGGTTCCATGTCCAATCCAGTCTTTATTTCTTCGCCTCAAAGCCACCAGATGCCATGTTCCTTCGCTGTCATGGTCAATGAAGGTGTGCTTTCCAGTCACCCATGTGGGAGATCTATGTTATCTGATCTTTCGACATGGGGAACCATGGAGGAAACAAATCAGACTGCCCCTGTCTGGTAGAAGGAAACCTTGCTGTTTGGAGCATCTCAAAAACACCAGATTGGGAAATCCTCCATAACCTCTTGACGCCACCCCTCCATTTTTGTGTCATCATAGACACAAACTCCAGCATGAGCAAATATCTGACATCCACCCTCACTCAAGTGCTGAATATTGGATTCAAACATTGCACACTGGAAATTCCTTTTGCTTGATACAGAATGTAACCATAGCTTAGGTTTACAATTCCATCCTCAGCCTCCTGGTCCACAAGCCCTATTTATAGTGAATTCTAGAGCCACAAAGCAGCATTCTGCCTTCCCCTTACAAACAAGAAGGGCCTGGTGAGTCTGCCCAGAAACCATACATGAGGATCAATCTGCTCGGCACTTGAGGGAACCCCAATTTATAGGCTTCCCTGGGCACTAGTGCTGTGTCTGACAGAGCCTGAGCCAAGACCTAGTGTCAGACACCCAGTGATCGGGGCCCATATCCACGATTTGATACTGGCCATGGCCCATGTCCATCATCTTTACCCATCCTTGGTATTCAGGCCTCTGTCCCCAGACCTTTGCTGGAATCCCCGCTAATGGGGGAACCTGAAGCACTATAAAGAACTCCTCTTTCCCCATGGCAGGATTCTGGCTGTTGGGATGGTTTTCCAACCCTCAAAGTGGGAGCCAGCTGCATGGCCAACGTGACCACGCCCACTAATGAGGGCCACCTGGGCATAAGCAAGTATTGTGACCCTCAGCCTGAGAATGATTTCAAACAAGCCCTCTCAGTTGCACCTCCAGGATCCTGCATGCAGGCCTGGTAAGCCACTAGGCCCAAATCCTAACACTTGGTGGGATTTTCCAGGGGACCAAACCCAGAGTCCGTCTCTGGAATCCATATTTTGGGGCACCCCTAACATGAAAAACAGCACTCTTCCCTTCCCCGAAAAAGCCACCAACTATTGGGAGCCACCAGGATCCTTAGAGAGGAAAAATCTCCCATGGACCCATGAGGCCACAACTGCATTCTGAGGCCATCCTGCACACAATACAGAGAAAAAAGCCTGTGATTCTGCCTTTGAGTCACCCGATTAACAGTTCCTGAAGAGCTGCCATCCATGTCTATGCATTGGGCCTGTGATAACCTTGCCACTAACCCTAACCCAAGTTTGTGTTTTCAGACTTCCCTCCCAAAACCATGGCTCACATGCCCTCCAGTTTGTGATAACTGGAGCCACACCACGGGATTGTACCTGTCTTCCCAAAGGAAACTGTGATTGTCACTATTAAACAAACCCTCTAAATTAGGAGAAACCTGCAAGGCCCCTAAGCCCAGCCCAATATTGGAGGCCACTCTGGACGCAAATGCACAGTCTGACACACCATATCACCTACATCCAGGCTGATATCCAAGTCAATGGTCCTCAGACAGAAGATTGAACCTGACATGCTCCTAGGATTCACTGGAACACTAGAATAGGTTTTCAGGTATCTGTACTCAGAAGGCTGTTCTGAATATCAATGTATGATACAATATGGTCACTGAGCCACACAAAAGAACATCTCCTGTCCTTAGAAGAAAGCTGTGCTCTGGACCTGTGTCAAACACTCTGGGTAGATAAATCCTTCAAGGCCCCCTGACAACCAGCACATTCTATGATCTCCCTGACAACATACCAGCATTGTGACCCATCTTCATGAGACTCCATGACAACTCCAGCCCTTGGTACTTCGGCCCAGAGCCACCAGAATGAAACTGCCATGTTCCTCTGCTGCCATGGTCAATGTAGGTGTACTTTCCAGGCATCCAGCGGGAGTGCTCTGATACCAACTTTCCACATGGGGAACCCTGGAGGAAACAAACCAGACTCCCCTGTACGGTAAAAGGGATCTTTGCTGTATGGAGTATCTCAAGCCTGAGGGTGGGTAATCCTCCATGGCTTCTTGAGGCCACCCATCCATTTGTTGGTCATCATAGACACTAACTCCAGCGTGAGCAATCAACTGACATCTGCACTTACTCAAGTGCTGGATATTTGAATCAGCTGCTACACACTGGAATTGCCTTATGCTTGGCACTGAATTTAAAAGTAGCTTGGCGGGACGCCTGGGTGGCTCAGTTGGTTAAACAGCTGCCTTCGGCTCAGGTCATGATCCCAGCGTCCTGGGATCGAATCCCACATCAGGCTCCTTGCTCCGCAGGGAGCCTGCTTCTCCGTCTGACTCTGCCTTCCACTCTGTCTGCCTGTGCTTGCTCTCGCTCGCTCTCTGACAAATAAATAAAATCTTGAAAAAAAAAAGTAGCTTGGGTTTGCAATTCCATCCTCACCCTGGTGTTCAGTAAGCTCTCTTGATAGGGAATTCTGAAGCCACAACACAGCATTCTGCCTTCCCCATAGCAAGAAAAAACAGCCTGGAGAGACTGCCCAGAAACCCTACATGAGGATAAATCTACTCGACCCTCGAGTGAACCCCATTTATAGGTTTACCTGGCCACTAGCGCTGAGTCTGACAGAACCTCGTCTCTGACCTCGTGTCAGGACCCAGAGACTGGGCTCCAACTCCAGAATGTGAGACCAGCCATGTCCCAGGGCTGTCATCTCTACCCATTCTTGATTCAGGCATCTGTCCCCAGACAATTGCTGAAATCCCTGCCAATGGGGGAACCAGAAGCACAATAGGGAAATCCTCCTTCCCCATGGCAGGAATGATGGCTCTTGGGATGGGTTTCCAGACCTCAGAGTGGTAGCCAGCTGAATGGCCAATGATAACCCGCCCACTCATGAGGGCCGCCCTGGACACAAGCAGGCATTGTGACCCCCAACATGAGCATGCTTTCAAACAAACACTCTCAGTTGCATTCCAGAATCCAAATTTGCAGGCCTGATATGCCCCTAAGCACAAATCCTAACACCTGGTGGGATTTTTCAGGGGCCCAGAAACACAGCCTGTCTCTGGAATCCCTGTTTTGGGACACCCCTAAGATGGAAAATAGCACTCTCCCCTTCGCCAAGAAAGCCACCATAGTATAGGGAGCCGCTAGGATCCTTGAGAGGAAAAATCTCCCATGGATCCATGAGACCACACCTGTATTCCGAGGCCATCCTGGACACAAAAGCCAGATACACAAGCCTGTGCTACCACCTTCAAGGCAACTAATTTATAGTTCCAGACGAGCTGCCCTCCAGGTCTATGCATTGGGCCTGCGATCACCTCACCGCTAACCTTAACCCGAGTTTGTGCTTACAGACTTCTATCCCGAAACCATGGCTCATATTTCCTCCAGGATGGGGTCTCTGGAGCCACACCAAAGGACTGTGCCTGCCATCCCCAAGGAAAATGTGTCCGTCACATTTGCCTAAAACTTCGAGATAAGGAGAAACCTGCAAGGCCCCTGAGCCCACCCCAATACTGGAGGCCCCTCTGGACACAAATGTGCAGTCTGAAATACGCTGATCACCTGAATCCAGGCAGATACCCAAGTCAGTGTTTCTCAGTCAGAAGATTGAACCTGACATGCTCCTATGACCTCATTGTAAACCCTGATTAGGTTTTCAGGCATCTGTAATCAGAGACCTGTTCTGGAGTACCAACTTAAGATACAACATATGGTCCCTGATCCCCACAACAGAACATCTCCTTTCTCTAGATGGAAGCCGTGCTCTTGGAACTGTGTCAAACCCTCAGGGTAGATGAATCCTACTTGGCCCGTAGCCACCAGCAGAATCTAAGATCTCACTGGTAACAAGCCAGCATTGTGAGCCATCTTCATGAGATTCCATGTCAACTACAGGCCTTGGTACTTCACCCCAGAGCCTTCAGAAAGAACCTGTCATGTTCCTCAGCTGCAATGTTTAGTGGAAGTGTGCTTTCCAGGCATCCATGTGGGAGTGCTCTGCTACCCAAACTTTCCACATGGGGGACTCTCGAGCAAACAAATCTGACTGCCCTGTCCTGTAGAAGGAAACCTGGCTGTTTGGAGCATCTCACAAGCTCAAGTGTGGGAAATCCTCTATGACCTCTTTTCAACTCCTCTCCATTTGTCGGTCATTATAGACACAAACTCCAGCTTGAGCAAACATCTGACGTCTGCGCTTACTCAGGTGCTGGATATTCGAATCAGCCGCTGCACACTGGAAATGCCATTCGCTTGTCACTGAATTTATTCATAGCTTGGGTTTACAATTCCATCCTCACCCTACTGGTCTACAAGCCCTCATGATAGGGAATTCTGCAGCCACAACACAGCATTCTGCCTTCCCAATAGAAAGAAGAAGGGCCTGGTGAGTCTGCCCAGAAACTCCACATTATGATCAATCTACTTGTCCCTTGAGGGAACCCTGAATTATAGACAGCCCTGGCCCCTAGTGTTGTGTCTGACAGAGCCTAAGCCCCGACCTCGTGTCAGCCACCTAGAAGGCGGGGCCCATATCCCGCATGTTAGACTGGCCACGGAACAGAGCCGTCATCTTTACCCATCCTTGGTATTCAGGCATGTGTCCCCAGACCTTTCCTGGAATCCCTACCAATGAGGGAACCTGAATCACAATAGAGAAATCCTCATTCCCCATGGCAGGATTCCTGTAAGTTCGGAAGGGTGTCCAACAAATCCAGCATCCGGTCCTGATTAAAATGCTTCAAATTATAGGGATAGAGGGAACATTAGTCAACTTCATAAAATGTCTATGAAAAACCCACAGTGAATATTATTCTCGATGGGTAATAGCTGACAGGCTTCCCTTTGAGATCAGGAACATGACAAGGATGTCCACTCTCACCACTCTTGTTCTACAAACTATTTGAAATCCTAGCAACAGCAATCAGACAACAATGAGAAATAAAAGGTATCCAAATTGGTAATGAAGAAGTCAAACACTCTCTCCTCACAGATGACATAATTTATATGGAAAACTCAAAACACCCCACCTCCAAACTACCAGAACTCATACAGCAACTCAATAATGTGGCAGGATACAAAATCATTGTACAGAAATCAGTGGCCTTCTTCTACATTATCAATGAAAATACAGAAAGGGACATTAGAGAATCAATTCCATTTACTACAGCACTGAAACCATAAGATACCTGGGAATAAACCATACCAAAGAAGTAAAGGATTTTTCTTGAGGAACTACAGAACACTCATGAAAAAAATTGAAGAAAACAAAAAAGACAGAAGACCATTCCATGCTCAAGGATCAGAAGAATAAACATTGGTAAAATGGATAAAAGACCTCAATGTAAGACAGGAATCCATCAGAACCCTAGAGGAGAACATTGGCAGTAATCTCTTCTATATCAGCCACAGCAACTTATTTCAAGATATGTCTCCAAAGGCAAAGGAAACAAAAGCCAAAATAAACTTTTGGGACTTCATCAAAATCAAAAGCTTCTGCACAGCAAAGGAAAAAGTCAAAAAAACAAAGATGCAACCCATGGAATGTGATAAGATATTTGCAAATAACAGTACAGACAAAAGGTTGATATCCAGGATCTATAATGAACTCCTCAAACTCAACACATAGGAAATAGGCAAACATATCAAAAAATGGGCAGAAGATATGAACAGACAATTCTCTAATGAAGACATACAAATGGCAATCAGACACATGAAAAAATGTACATCATCACTAGCCCTCAGGGTGATTCAAAATAAAACCACAGTGAGATATCACCTTACACCAGTTAGAATTGCCAAAGTTAACAAAACAAGAAACAACATGTGTTGGAGAGGATGTGGAGAAAGGGGAACCCTTTTACACTGTTGGTGGGATTGCAAGTTGGTGCAGCCTCTTTGGAGAACAGTGTGGAGATTCCTCAAGAAATTAAAAACAGAACTTCCCTATGACCCTGCAATTGCACTCCTGGGTATTTACCCCAAAGATACAGATGTCGTGAAAAGAAGGGCCATCTGTACCCTAATGTTTATAGCAGCAATGGCCATGGTCGCCAAACTATGAAAGAACCAAGATGCCCTTCAACGGACGAATGGATAAGGAAGATGTGGTCCATATACACTATGGAGTATTATGCCTCCATCAGAAAGGATGAATACCCAACTTTTGTAGCAGCATGGACGGGACTGGAAGAGATTTTGCTGAATGAAGAAAGGCAGAGAGAATCAATTATCATATGGTTTCACTTATTTGTGGAGCATAACAAATATCATGGAGAACAAGGGGTCTTAGAGAGGAGAAGGGAGTTTGGGGGAATTGGAAGGGGAGGTGAATCATGAGAGACTATGGACTCTGAAAAACAACCTAGGGGTTTGAAGTGGCGGGGGGGTGGGATCTTGGGGTACCAGGTGGTGGGTATTATAGAGGGCACAGATTGCATGGAGCACTGGGTTGGTGAAAAAAATAATGAATACTGTTTTTCTGAAAATAAAGAAATTAATTTAATTAAAAAAAAACATTGTTAAAATGTTATACTGGAGACAAGATGGCGGAGAAGTAGGAGGAGGCTCCCTTTCAACCTGAACCCTACTTCTATTGAACTCCACTCACCGACAAAATCAGCCTGAGACCCGAATTATACACATCTGGATCTCTACCAGAGCAGAAAACGCCAGTGGGCAGGTAAAGCAGAGTGGGAAAGTCGGACTGATATCGGAAGATAAACAAAAGTGGGAGGGTGCTACCAGAGGTGACCCACTGGAAAGTAATATCCCAATACGAGAGTGCCCTGCATCTGGGGACCAGCATTATCTCAGAAGTATGGTAGAAAGCACTCAAGAAGAGCAAGGGATCACTGGGAAGAAATTGCAGGAATCGGGGTGTTAGGGTCAGGGGCTTAAGTCCCCAGACCCAGGACAGCCACCCCTGGTGCAGAGCCAGAAAGAGTGCGGCAGAGAAACCAGGTCTTGGTCCCTGAACCACCAGCAAGCTCGCCTGAGAGCGTGTGGCTCCCAGCTCCCATGAGGGGCTGGGAGCCTCGCCAGCCAACAGAAGCACAGCTTTTTTGCAGTCCCCATGCAAGTGCCCTGCCATGCCATCAGAGTCCGAGTCATGCCCTGCGCCCTCCAGAGAGAGAGGTGGCACAGGCACCAGCCTGGTGCTCTCGGACCTGGAAATACCAGGCACTCCCAGCTTGTGCCAGGGGGAAAATCTCAGTTTGCGATTGCTGCTTGGAACTTCTCTGGCAGTCTGGAGCTGCCCAGACAGCGGCCACTGCTGTGGTTTTGGTACAAGCAAAAAATCTTGAGTCCCCAGGGACCGCGACTGGGAACCTGCTCTGCCAGTGTTGAAGGGGGATTTTATTTGGGCTCTTCGGACAGATTGAGGCTTCTCTCTGAGACGAAGGACAGGGTACAGTTTGCTTTCCTCTAAACCTACAAAAACCATCAAAAGCCCTCAAGGCAAGAGAAAAACAAAAGTGAACAAATATAAAAACCTCCAGAGAACAAAAGCCTGAAAAAAACAGTTTCCTAAGAGCACACCCCCTTGAGGGGGGTGGGAGGACTTAACTCAGAGAACATCATTGACTGAAATCCCACGTGGCAGGCCCCTCCCCCAGAAAACCAACCGGGAAAGGAAAAAAAAAAAAAAACAACAAGAGATCAACCACCACTACTTCATAGGACAATTTTTATTATTAATTTGTTCCCACTATCCTGGCTCATTTTATTAAAGATAATTTTTTATTATATATAGAAAATTTTTTAACCTATTTACCGTCACAGTGAGATGTCCAGTACATCAAATTCCATAATAACCTTCTAACCTGAACATTTTGATACATACACCTGTGTTTTCCTTTTGCATTTCTGTTTTTTAAATTTATTTTTTTTAAATTTAGTTTAGTTTAGTCTAGTTTATTCCTTTTTTTAATTTTTATTTTCTAATATTCATATAGAATTAAACTTCAAGGTAATCCCCTTTTCCCAATCAAAGCCACCCCTATAGGTAAAACAATTCCTAATCCCCATTTATCTTAGGAAAGTGGAGTCTTTAACAAATACATCAAGATATATCCGGAAAAAAAAAACAAAAAAACAAAAAACAAAAAAACTTCCTCACCCACAGTGAGAATTTACAACCACTCTACAATCTTTTTCTTCCACCAGTATTTCTGTGTTGTTTTTTATTTATATATTTGACAGAGAGAGATCACAAGTAGGCAGAGAGGCAGGCAGAGAGAGAGAGAGAGAGAGGAAGCAGGCTCCCTGCTGAGCAGAGAGCCCGATGTGGGACTTGATCCCAGGACCCTGAGATCATGACCTGAGCCGAAGGCAGCGGCTTAACCCACTGAGCCACCCAGGCGCCCCTATTTCTGTGTTTTTGTGTTTGTCCTGATAGTATATAAATCTTACACTCGGGGTTCTTTCTGATGAGGTTATTCCTTTATTTGCATTTATATATGCAAATATATATATATATATATATATATATATATATATATATAATTTTCTCTTCTCATATACTTTTATCAGTCTTTTTGTTTGTCTGTTTTTGTTTGTAAACTTCATAAATCTTACCTTGGAACCCATTTGGGCTGAACCTTCTCTTTTATCTCACCTTTCATTCTTGTCTCTCTCCCTCTCTCTTTTTTTCTTTTTTTTAACCTCAGGTGTCCCAACAAATGAGGGATTCCAGAGTAGAACCCTGGGGAGGGGCGACTGGACAATCAGAAATCTGATTAAAAATTGGGGCCTAGGGACATGTCAAGCCCATTATGACACCTAATGGTCCAGCCACTGAGAGGACTTACTAGAGGACAGGAATCATGCTGAGGGTCACAATGCGTGTGTATGCCCTCGTCGCACTCAAGAATGGGCGGGGCCTCAGGGTGAATGCTGGTTTCTCCTACACTGAACTTTGGACAACATGCCAACCACAAGGGTTCTTGCCATGGGTAAGATGAAGTTCTGATTTCTGCATCACACTCACCCCTGGGCAGTGATTGGAGATAAGGTCTCGGTTCTGTAGCCTGAAACCTGAGGTAGGGAAGAGGTGATGACCTAAGGCCATGGCGGGTTTTATGTGCTCACTGTGCGGTCAACTTTCTGGGTGTTGGTCAGGAGGTCCGGGCTCAGGTTGTGTTCGACAGTGCATTAGTGCCCAGGTTAGACTATATAATTTGGGTAAAGTCGAGTGCTGTGTAGGTTGATCCTCATTTATGGTGCCTGGGCAGCTCATGAGGCAATAATTTTTTTTTCTATAGGGCAGGCAGTGTGCTGCATTGTGGGTCCGGAATTGCCAAACTTGAGGGCTTCGGGACCAGGAGTGTGAGGACGGAAGTCTGAGAAGACAAGCCAGACTTGGGTTTCAGGGCGAGGGCACGGCAGGTACCCCCTGCAGATCTGAACCAATATCTCATGCATCTGAAGTCAGGGCGAGGATCAGACATTGGCTCAGGTTGGAGATTCTCTGCATGACGGCCGCTTCATGAAGTGAGCGGAATCTCGAGGCCATTGAGGTTTTCCCACGTTGGGAGTTGTGGGATGCCCCCTTCCAGGATTCCTTCTGCGGGACAATTGAGACCTGTTGGACAGCTCCAGGACATCCCATATGGAATGACTCCAGAGCACCATTCACGGATGAATGCCTGGGAAGCCCGCCTCGCATTCCAATTGTCTCCTAGCAAGAAGACAGTTTAGATCTGATGGCTCTGCCGGATCAACCGGGGTGGCTGAGTTGAAATGGACTTTCCTGAGGATGGGTCCTACTGTGTTTTTGTGTCCATGAGGGCCTAGGAATGGGGCGGTGGCACCGGGACCCTGAAGTACTCTCCTAAGCTTTGGACATGGCTCCCATGCACAGGTTTCCTTGTGGAGACGAGATGAGTTCTGATGGGTGCCTCAGGAAAACCCCTATGCTCGTATTGGAATCAGGCTTTTGAGGACACATGCGTGTAACCCAAAGCAATGGATCCTATAATGGCCTAGGTTCTGTCTGGTTCAATCTTCTTCTCTGGGGACATCCATCTATGGTATGAGTGCAGGTCGATTATCAGCTGGTGTCAGACAGCCCTTGTTTGTTCCGGGCGACCTACACTATTAAGATGGCCTCAGGGACTTTGGAGGTTTCTCCTAATTTGTACGATTTTGGACCTTGGAATGGGCAGAATTTTCATGGATTGGTAGGCACAGTCCTAATGTGTGGCTTCAGGGGCAACCTGGAGGGTGTGTGGCCCAAGACGTTGAGGACAGAAGTCTGAAAACACAAACTCAGCTTAGGTTTGGGGATGTAGGTATGGCAGGCCCGATCTACAAACCATGAGAAGAACTCTTCAGGATATGAAGAAAGTGCGAGTCTGAGGCGCTTGCTCAGGCTTTTGTCTCTGGATTTTGTATCAGCGATGGCCGTGGAATGTCGGGGAGGCCTCATGACCATGGACGGATCTTCCTCTCTGAGGATTTGGCCCGATTCCCAATTGCTTTTCATCAATCTGTGGGATGGGAGGACTCATTTCAGTTTTGTTACCTCAGGTGTCCGACCAAAATAGGAATTCCAAAGCCAAGCCGTGGAGAAGACTGAAGGGACAACCCAAACTATGGTTAAAAATTGGGAGATAGGGGCATGGCAAGCCCAATATGCTATCTCTTCATCCAGGCACTGAGTGGCCTTACTTGAGGACTGGGCTCAGCCTGAGGGTCACAATGTGTGTTTGTGACCAATGTGGCCCGCGAGCATGGGCGCGGCCTCATGGGCCACACTGGTTTCAACGACACTGAACGTTGGACAACATGCCAACCACAAGGTTTCTTGCCATGGGGAAGGAGTTCTGATCTCTGCATCACCTTCAACCCTGCGCAGAGATTGGAGATAAGGTCTAGGTTATGAAACCTGAAAACCTAGGTTGGGAAGAGATGACGACCTAAGTCCACGGCGGCTCGATGTGCTCAGTGTGCGGCCAGCTGTCTGGGAGGGTCCAGGGGGTCCCGGCTCAGGCTGTGTCAGAAAGGGCATTAGTGCCCTGGTCAGCCTATGTATTTGGGGTACAGCCAAGGTCGGTGCAGGTTGATCCTCATTTGCGGTTACTGGGTTGCCCCAGAGGACAAAGTTTTTCTTCTGGTTGGCAGGCAGAGTGCTGCATTGCAGTTCTGGAATGCCAAACTGGAGGGCTTGTGGGCCAGTAGTCTGACGAAAAAAGTCTGAGAACACAAGCTAGGCTTAGGTTTCAGGGTGAGGCCATGACAGGCAAAATCTACAGACCTGAATCGAGATCTCGTGCATCTGAAGTCATGGCGAGGATCAGACGATCGCTCAGGTTGGAGTTTCTGTCCCTGATGGACCCTTCATGAGTGGGGGGGCATCACGAGGCCATGGGTGTTTTCCCACGATGGGAGTTGTGAGAAGCTCCAAACTGCAGAGAGTCTTCTGCAGGACAATTGAGACCTGTTGGTTGGCTCCAGGCCAATGATTCTGAGCAGGGTTCTAAGGATGGATGGCTGGGTAGGCCACCTCGCATTCCAATTGTCTCCTAGCAACAAGACAGGTTAGATCTCCTGGATCTGTGGGGAGCAACCGAGGACGCTGAGTTGAAATGGACACCCCTGGGGATGGGTCCTAATGTGCTTTTGTGTCTATGGAGTCCTTGGAATGAAGCGGTGGCACTAGGGCCCTAAAGGGTTCTCCTACACAGAAGCTTTGACACAGCTCCAACGTGCAAGTTTCCCATGTGTAGATGAGATGTTTTCTGATGGGTGAGTCAAGAAACAGCTATATGCCGCTTTAGAAATCCAGGCCTCTGAGGAGAGATGCCTGGAAACCAAAGCAATGGATCTGATTAGTGCCTAGGGGCCTGTTCTTTCCTTTTTACCTCTGGGGACATCTGTCTATGGGTCTGAGTGCAGGTAGGTGCTCAGTTGGGCTCAGATTGCCCCTGTTTTTCCTGGGAAGCCACCACTATTGAGATGGATCAGGGACTTTGGAGGTTTATCCTATTAGAAGGGTTGTGGCAATTGGAATGGGCACACACCATTCCCTTGGAGAGGGCAAGTACAGTCCTCAGGTTTGGCTCCAGGGGCCTGAGCCTGTAGGTTGTGTAGGCCAGGGCTGTTTGGACAGTTGTCTGAAAACACAAACTCGGCTTATGTTTCGGGTCATAGGTATGGCAGGACTGATCTACAGACCATGAGGAGAACTCTTCGGGATTTGAATGAAGGTCGAGTGTGAGGCTCCTGCTCAAGTTTTTGTCTCTGGATATCGTGTCACTCATGGTCGTGGAATTTATGGGTGACTTCATGGGAAATGGACGAGTTTTACTCTCTGGTG
The DNA here is from genome assembly GCF_964662115.1 of Mustela nivalis. Taxonomy (NCBI): domain Eukaryota; kingdom Metazoa; phylum Chordata; class Mammalia; order Carnivora; family Mustelidae; genus Mustela; species Mustela nivalis. Next base: position 16,714 of record NW_028133518.1, read on the forward strand.
GTTTGGCCCTGTCCAAAGAGTTTGGGGTCATTCTGTGGGCTGGAAGAAGTCCGTTTTTTGTTTTTTTTTTTGTTGTTGTTGTTTTCTTTTTTAACCTCAGGTGTCCCACCAAATGAGGATTCCAGAGTAGAGCCCTGGGGAGGGGCGACTGGACAATCAGAAATCTGGTTAAAAATTGGGGCCTAGGGACATGTCAAGCCCATTATGACATCTAAAGGTCCAGCCACTGAGAGGACTTACTAGAGGACAGGACTCATGCTGAGGGTCTCAATGCGTGTGTATGCCCTCGTAACACACAAGAATGGGCGGGGCCTCAGGGTGAATGCTGGTTTCTCCTACACTGAACGTTGGACAACGTGCCAACCACAAGGGTTTTTGCCATGGGTAAGGAGGAGTTCTGATTTCTGCATCACACTCACCCCTGGGCAGTGATTGGAGATAAGGTCTCGGTTCTGAAGCCTGAAAACTGAGGTAGCGAAGAGATGATGACCTAAGACCATGCTGGGTTTTATGTGCTCAGTGTGCGGTCAGCTTTCTGGGTGTTGGTCACGAGGTCCGGGCTCAGGTTGTGTTCGACAGTGCATTAGTGCTCAGGTTAGACTATATAATTTGGATAAAGTCGAGTGCTGTGTAGGTTTATCCTCATTTAAGGTGCCTGGGCAGCTCATGAGGCAATAATTTTTTTTCTAGATGGCAGGCAGAGTGCTGCATTGTGGGTCCGGACTTGCTAAACTTGAGGGCTTTGGGGCCACGAGTGTGAGGACGGACGTCTGAGAAGACAAGCTAGACTAGGGTTTTAGGCCGAGGGCACGGCAGGGAACCCCTGCAGATCTGAACCAATATCACATGCATCTGAAGCCAGGGCGAGGATCAGACGTTGGCTCAGGTTGGAGTTCTGAGCATGACGGCCGCTTCATGAAGGGAGCGGAATCTCGAGGCCATTGAGGTTTTCCCACGTTGGGAGTTGTGGGATGCCCCCTTAAAGGATTCCTTCTGCGGGACAATTGAGACTTGTTGGACAGCTCCAGGACATCCCATATGGAATGACTCCAGAGCACCGTTTGCGGATGGATGCCTGGGAAGCCCGCCTCGCATTCCAATTGTCTCCTAGCAACAAGACAGTTTAGATCTGATGGCTCTGCCGGAGCAACCGGGGTGGCTGAGTTGAAATGGACTTTCCTGAGAATGGGTCCTAATGTGTTTTTGTGTCCATGAGGGCCTTGGAGTGGGGCGGTGGCACCGGGACCCTGAAGTACTCTCCTAATCTTTGGACATGGCTCCCATGCACAGGTATCTTGTGGAGACGAGATGAGTTCTGATGGGTGCCTCAGGAAAACCCTTATGCTCGTATTGGAATCAGGATTTTGAGGACACATGCCTGTAACCCATAGCAATGGATCCTATTATGGCCTAGGGTCCTGTCTGGTTCAATCTTCTTCTCTGGGGACATCCATCTATGGTATGAGTGGAGGACGATTATCAGCTGGTGTCAGACAGCCCTTGTTTGATCCGGGCGACCTACACTATTGGGATGGCCTCAGGGACTTTGGAGGTTTCTCCTAATTTGTACGATTTTGGACCATGGAATGGGCAGAATTCCCATGGATTGGTAGGCACAGTCCTAATGTGTGGCTCCAGGGGCCCAGCCTGGAGGGTGTGTGGCCCAAGACTTTGAGGACAGAAGTCTGAAAACACAAACTCAGCTTAGGTTTGGGGACGTAGGTATGGCAGGCCCGATCTACAAACCATGAGAAGAACTCTTCAGGATATGAAGAAAGTGCGAGTCTGAGGTGCTTGCTCAGGCTTTTTTCTCTGGATTTTGTATCAGCGATGGCCGGGGAATGTCGGGAGGCCTCATGGGCCATGGACGAATCTTCCTCTCTGAGGATTTGGCCCGATTCCCAATTGCTTTTCGTCAATCTGTGGGATGGGAGGACTCATTTCAGGTTTGTTACCTCAGGTGTACCACCAAAAGAGGAATTCCAAAGCCAAGCAGTGGGGAAGACTGAAGGGTCAACCCGAACTATGGCTAATAATTGGGGCCTAGGGGCATGGCAAGCCCAATATGCTATCTCTTCATCCAGCCACTGAGTGGCCTTACTTGAGGACTGGGCTCAGCCTGAGGGTCACAATGTGTGTTTGTAACCAATGTGGCCCACGAGCATGTGCGGTGCCTCATGGGCCACACTGGTTTCAACGACACTGAACGTTGGACAACATGCCAACCACAAGGTTTCTTGCCATTGGGAAGGAGTTCTGATTTCTGCATCACCTTCAACCTGGGCAG
>NW_028133517.1:0-19000 GCF_964662115.1 Mustela nivalis
GGTTTTTCTTCAGTTCTTTAACATATGGATACAGAAGAATGACAGTTGTTGTCCACATCTTTATCCATTCAACCTATATCTGGAGTTCTTGGGAAATGGCTTTAATTGAATGTATTTTGTTTTTTGTTTTCCTAGTGTATAGATAGCTATAATTCCCTTTTGCTGGAGTATTGTGCAATTTCTTGAGAAAATTAAGGTTTAAATTATATAATGTGGTAACTATAGAAAGTAGATCCTCCCCCTGGGTTTTGAAAGGTAGCCTAAACATCAAGGCCAGATCTCCTGAGACTATATTTCACTCTGTTTCCCCCCTACATACACATATTTGCACACTTCATCTGACTGTATTTTAATTATTAAACTTGGTAGTGGAAAGCATATGTCTATTTACTTATTTACTGCTGTTTAATTTTGATGTTATTTTCTAATTATACAATGATTCTCTTTTAGCTGCTACTCCACGGAGTGTGCATCAAGAATGCAACAAAATTCTATTGGCTTTCTTACCACAAATGTTGTTTTTCATTTCACAGATGAAATGTGAAATTTTCACAAATGTAGGCTTTCATTGGACTTGAGCTCCCCAATACACTCAAATCAAGAAAGATTATTAAGTACATAGAAAAATGGGGATTCAAATTGTGTCATGCTTTCTGCCTACGCATAATAGACATGTGATGTAAAACGGATATCGAGACAAAAGATTTAGCTTGGTTTTTAATCGTTGCACCTAAACACTGTCAGACTGCAGACAAATCAACCATTATGTTCCTATTTGTAAACTGGGAATAATATCAGCTCTACTTAATACTTTAATATTTATGCATTTTTACATCAAATGTTACATATTTCTACATAAACGTTATAAAATGCATTTTATTGAGATAAAATGTGTATATTTTCTTGTGTACCTACGTAGTTACTATATAATAGATAGGGTTATAAATTACTTTCCCAAGGTTACACTCTCTTAAATTCTATATCTGAAAGTCAACCTTTTCTTTTTTTTGTTTTTTTTTCCATATGAAACTATGCAAATTTATTGCACAGATGTTCTTAGCTCTATTCCCAATGCCACAAACTGGAAAACTACATATATACACAAGTATATGCATACGTAAGCACATATGTATATATATACATGTATACACAATGGAATAATGTTTTTTTTAAATTTATTTCTTATTTATGTTCAGCGTAACAATATTCATTATTTTTGCACCACACCCAGTGCTCCATGTAATCCAGTGCTCTCTAAAACCCACCACCTGGTTACCCCAACCTCCCACCCTCCCACCCTCTCCGCCCCTTCAAACCCCTCAGATTGTTTTTCAAAGTCTATAGGCTCTCATGGTTCAACTCCCTTCCAATTTCCCCCAACTCCCTTCTCCTCTCTATCTCTCCATGTCCTGCATGCTATTTGTTATGCTCCACAAATAAGTGAAACCATATGATAATTGACTCTCTCTGCTTGACTTACTTCACTCAGCATAATCTCTTCCAGTCCCTTCCATGTTGCTACAAAAGTTGGGTATTCGTCCTTTCTGATGGAGGCATAATACTCCATAGTGCATATGGACCACATCTTCCTTATCCATTCGCCCGTTGAAGGGCATCTTGGTTCTTTTCACAGTTTGGTGACCGTGGTCACTGCTGCTATAAACATTGGGGTACAGATGGCCCTTCTTTTCACTCCATCTGTACCTTAAGGGTAAATACCCAGGAGTGCAATGGCCGGGTCATAGGGAAGATCTATTTTTAATGTCTTGAGGAATCTCCACACTGTTCTCCAAAGAGGCTGCACCAACTTGCATTCCCGCCAACAGTGGAAGAGGGTTCACCTTTCTCCACATCTCCTCCAACACATGTTGTTTCCTGTCTTGCTAATTTTGGCCATTCTAATTGGTGTAAGGTGATATCTCAATGTGGTTTTAATTGGAATCTCCCTGAGGGGAGTGATGATGAACATTTATTCAAGTGTCTGATGGCCATTTATATGTCTTCATTGGACATGTGTCTGCTTTGCACCCAACAGGAAATACACACAACCAAAACCACACATCAACCACCCGAAAATGTAAAAAAGCCATCCTCAACAAGTTGGAAAGAGGGCCTCAAGGATAGCCCTCCACCCTCTCCCACACCTTAAGCAACAAAAGTCCTTCCACCAAAGGTAACCCAGATCTTCAAGTACCTGGTGGAGATGCCTTCCCTCACATCGCAGATGCTGCCTATCAAGGCTTCAGCTCAGCTTCTGAAGGTGCAGATGCTCTAACCCCAAAAGCCTTTCTCTGCAGCAGGTTCCCTGGTCTTTCTGGCCTTCTGAGGAGTGAGGAGTGGGGGCAAGGGGAGGGAAGAGACAGGGATCCCGTTAAAAAGGAGGAGAAACAGCAAAACACAGGCACTGGTGAGCCCTCGCAATTTCCCAGGCATCCAGTGCTTCAAACTTGGTTCAGAGACCGACCACCCACCCACGCATTCCAGGGACTGAAACAGGGACTGGGAGTGCACGGGGCGCCCCCATGCGCACCTCACAACCTCTGTGCCCAGACCATGCTGCCTCCCACAGGCAGCGGAGATGGCAGCGGCCTGAGAGAGGCCAAGGCAGGCATAGGGAGCAGCGGACTTGTGGACTGCAGCTTGGGATTGGGGGGGGGGTGCGGCAGGGGAGACACTTGCTGGATCTGGAGGGAGCATGTAGAGGCAGCCAGAGGCCTGTGGCGGGGAATGGGCCAGCTCCTTCCCTCTGCCCTCCCAGGCTGGTTCCCTCCCTTCCTCCCTACCTGGGTAAATCTCCCTTTGCCTGGGAGGAATGGCCAAGGCAGTGGCAGCGGCCCAGGGACACTGAGGAGGAGCTGCCAGGGCTGCTGCACTCAGAGCCGCCAGCCTCCAGCGGGAGCGATGGCGCCCACTGCTGCCGCAGCCTCCTCCAACCCCAGGATCTCCATTTTAGCAGCGCGGGCCTCCCTCCGCCCTGGATAGCCACGGAAACTTGTCTTTGCCAGGTCCCTCTAGACCCCAGCCCTCCCTCCCCTTCCACCCTCTCAGCTCAGAGCAGGTACCTGGTCGGGCTCTCCTTATAGCACAAGGACGAGGGTGGGCTCTACCCCCGCACGCCCCCCTCCCAAAGCCCAAAGTGGCGCCACTGGAAGGAAAATGCCTTCCACGAAGTCCTCCCAAACCCGGCCCCCCGCCCTTCTCGGCGCCAGTCCTCAGCCCTACCGCTGCCCTTCCTCAGTTGCTGGCCCTCGAGCTCCCGCTGCGGCTGCTTGCACAGCCCCCGCCGCCGCTCCGCCGCTTCCATCTGCGTTGCTGCCATCTGCGCCGCAGCTGCCGCTAGAGTCGCCAACACCGCTTGTGCAGCCGACGCAGTCTGCGCCGACGCCGCTATGTGCTCCACCGCTGCTACCGCCGCCGCCGCCGCCGCAGCTTGGGCCTTGGACGCCCAATCGGTCGCTGCTGGTGCAGCCCGGCTGTCTGCGCCAGTGCTGCTTGCACCGCTAACACCGTCGTCTGTGTCGCCGCCCCTTCCGCCGCCAACACTGCCGGCGCCGCCGCCCATGCCGCTTGTTCCCTCGAAGCCACCACCGTCTGCACCGCCGCTTGCACGGCCGAAGCCGCAGTCTGCACCGTCGCTGCTACCGCCGCCGCTGAAGCCGCTGCCGTCTGCACCGTCGCCATTGTGCGCCGAGGCCGCTTGCACCGTTGACGCCGTCGTCGGAGCCGTTGCTGGTTCCGCCGCTGAAATCGTCTGCGCCGCCACCGACGCCGCTTGTGCCGCCGCTGAAGCCGCTGCCACTGCTATCCCCGCCGACGCCAACGCTTATGCCGCTGCCGCCACCGCTTAAGCCCCGGAGGCCTTCGGAGCCGAAGCCGCTTGTTCAGCTACGCCCCTTGGTGACCTCGAAGCCACTGTCTGCGGCGTCACTGCTTCCGCCGCCGAGGCCGCCTGCGCCTCTGACGCTGCCGCTTCCGCCGCCGCCGCTTCCGCCGCCGCCACCATCTGCGCCGCCAGCGGCATCAGCCCCGAAAGCGGCGACGCCGCAGCTGGGGCATCAGCGGCCTAAGCGGCGTCTGAGGCGGTGCAGAGGGCGTTGGCCGGAGAAGAGGCGGCAGCGTCGCCAAACAGGCGGGGACGGCGTTGGCGTCGGCGGCCCAAGCTGCCTGGGCTGTACAAGCGGCGTCGGGATTCAAGTGGCGGCGGCGGTGCAGACGGCGGCGGCGAAGCGTCGGTGGTGGCGGCGCAGACGGTAGCGGCGGCGGCGGGAGAGTCGGCGGCAGAGTCGGTAACAGCGGCGGTACAGACAGCGGCGTTGGCGGCGGTGCCAACGGCGGTGGTTTGGTCGCGGCGTCATTGGCGGCGGCGGCGGCGGAAGCAGCGGCGGCACAGACGACTCCGTCGGCGGTTCAGGCGGCCTCGGGGCAGACAGCGGCGTCGGTGCACAAGGCAGCGGCTTCGGGGGCGGCGGCAGAGTCGGTGGCGGCGGCAGTAGCAGCGGCGGTGCAGACAGCGGGTTCGACGACTGTGCAAGCGGGGCGGTGCAGAGGGCGGTGGCTCCCGCGGCACAGGCGACATCGGTGGCGGCGCAGGCGGTGTCGGCGGCGGAAGCGGCGGCGGTGTAAGCGGCGTGGGCGCAGACAGCGTCCGCTACACAAGTGGCAACGGCTGAGGCGTCGAGGGCTCAAGAGGCGACGGCGGCGGCAGCATAAGCGGTGTTGGCGGCGGTAGCCGTGGTGGTGCGGACAGCGGGGTTGGCAGCGCATGGGGCGGCCGTGCAGATGGAGGTGGCTTCCGGGGCGGCTGCACAAAAGGCGGTGGCGGCGGCGCAGGCGGTGATGGCGGCGGCACAGAAGACGGAGTGGGCGGTGCAAGCGGCATTGGCGCAGACAGCTGGGCTGCACAAGAGGCAACCGCTTGGGCGTTTTCAGCTCCAGCAGCGGCAGCGGCGGCGTCGGCGGCGGTAGCAGCGGTGGAGCAGACAGCGGCCTCGGTGCAGACTGCGTCGGCTGCACAAGCGGTGTTGGCGACTCAAGCGGCGGGTGCAGCGCAGCTGGCAGCAACGCAGATGGCGGCGGCGGCGAAGCGGCGGCGGGGGCCGCGCAAGCGGCGGCAGCGGCAGCTTGAGCGAGGGCCAGCAACTGAGGAAGGGCATAGGTAGGGTTGAGGACTGGCGCCAAGAAGGGAGGGACAGGTTTGGGAGCAATTCCTGGATGGCATTTCTCCTTCCAGTGGTGCCACTTTGGGCTTTGGTGCGGGGGAGCGGGCGGGGGTAGAGCCCACCCTTGTCCTTGCGCCATAAGGAGAGCCCAACCAGGTACCTGCTCTGAGCTGAGAGGGTGGAAGGGGAGGGAGGGCTGGGGGCAAGAGGGGGCAGGCGACGACCAGTCTCCGTGACTACTCAGGGCCTAGGGAGGCGCGCGCTGCTAAAATGGAGATCCTCGTGGCTGGGGGAGGCTGTGGTGTCAGCGGGCGCGGTCGCTCCCGCGAGGGGCTGGCTGCTCTGGTGCAGCAGTCCTGGCGCCAGCTCCTCAGCGGCCCTCAGCTGCCACCACCGCCATGGCCATTCCTCCCAGGCAAAGGGAGATTTACCCAGGTGAGGAGGGAGGGAGGGCGCCAGCCTGTGAGGGGAGAGTGAAGGAGCCGGCCCACTCCCCGCCACTGGCCTCTTGCTGCCTCTGCGTGCCCTGTCCAGATCCAGCCAGAGTCTCCTCTGCTGCCCCCGCCCCAGCCCCACGCTGCAGTCCACAAGTCAGCCCGCTCCCCGCGCCCACCAAGGCCTCTCTTCGGCCGCTGCCATCTCTGAAGCCTGTTCGAGGTAGCATGGTCTGGGCCCTGAGTTTGCGGGGTGCCCTTGGGGACGCCAGGTGCACTCTCCAGTCCCTGCTTTGGTCCCTGAAAAGGGTGGGTGGGTGGTCTCCGAGCCAAGTTTGCAGCACTGGATGCCTGCGAAATTGTGAGGGCTCACCAGTGCCCCTGTTTTGTTGTTTCTCCTATTTAACTGGATCCCTGTCTCTTCCCTCCCCTTTCCCCCACTCCTCACTCCTCAGAAGGCCAGAAAGACCAGGGAACCTGCTGCAGAGAAAGGCTTTTGGGCTTAGAGTATCTGCACCTTCAGAAGCTGTGCTGAAGCCTTGATAGGCAGCCTCTGCCACGTGAGGGATAGGCACCTCCACCAGGTACCTGAAGATCTGGGTTAGCTTTGGTGGGTGGACTTTTGTTGCTTAAGGAGTGGGAGAGGGTGGAGGGCTATCCTTGAGGTCTTCTTTCCAACTTGTTGAGGATGGCTTTATTGTATTTGCAGGTGGTTGATGTGTGGTTTTGGTTGTGTGTATTTCTTGTTCAGTGCAAAGGGGTCGTATTCACAGCATGACTTGAGGGAGGACATTTGTCCAAGTTTTTGTCTCATTTCTAACGGGCTGGATTGGTTTGACACTTGTGTCCATTGGGTTATTGGTATGGATGGGCTCAAAAAGAGAGGAAGCAGGGATTTTTGTGTGGATTGGAGAAGTTTAGCCGTTTTCTTTTGACCATGTGTAGAGTGGTTTTAATTTGCCTGTCCTGAATTACGTTTTCTTCTCCTGAGCGATTTGGTGGTGGATGTACAGTTATGCTGGTTGTTGTGCTTTTCCTGTTTTGAGCGGCAAATGTGTGTTCCTTTCTTGTGTTTGAAGAAAAATGTTGGGGTTGGATAAAGAAAGTGTAATTTTTTGGAAAGCTGAACTGTCAGTTTGTGTTTGTTTGTTTTCTGATGATCTCTGCAGTGGGGTGATGGGTGTCTTTCTAGACAGCGTTAAGGTACACATTTGTCTTTTTGGGCAGCACACAATCTCCTCTCTCTTGGGGCAAGGGATAGTTAATTCTGTAGGTTATTACTGTAGGCTTTGCCGTTTAGCTCATTGGGTTGAGGATAATGTAAAGTTGAGATCTTTGTGTAGAGGCTAGTCTGCTTTTCCTTAGTTGCCTGCCATTTTCTGAGGCCAGGCCAGCTAACTTGTCAGTTTATGCTGTTAGTTGCTGGGATAGGAGGTTTCAGTGACGTAGGTTCATCCTGTGCTTCAGTCAATGCTGAAGAAATTCCAAGATGAATAAAAACAATTTTGGTAGGGACGCCTGGGTGGCACAGTGGGTTAAGCCACTGCTTTCGGCTCAGGTCATGATCCTGGGGTCCTGGGATGGAGTCCCGCATCGGGCTCCTGGCTCGGTGGGGAGCCTGCCTCTCTCTCCACCTCTGCCTGCCTCTCTGCCGGCTTTTGTGCTTTTTCTTTATCTTTATGACCAAAAAAACCAAAACCAAAACCAAAAACAAAACTATTTTGGTAAATGGCAGCTGGGTGAGGAAGTTGTCAACACTAACTCAGTTCGTTAGAACTTTAGGTAATAGTGGATCCCTGGATGTCTCCTCTGCAGTCTGAACTGAAACATGCTGTATTCTTTGGCTCTCAGTTTCTCTATGGCTCTGTCACCTGGGCCCCTTTGGTTGTGTTGTCTTCCTTCCCATGGGGAAGTTCTCTTCTTCTTTTTAAGGGAAGGGGTTTTTTGTTTGTTTGTTTTTAAGGCCTATTTATTATCTTAAATATGCTTGTTTCCTTGAGAGAGTCTCTTTGGGGGCAGGGGAGGGCAGAGGGACAGAGAGAGAATGTCAAGTACACTCTGAACTGAGCCAGGAGCCAGACTGAGGGCTCCATCCCAGGACCCTGAGGTCATGACCTGAGCCAGAGTCAGGAGTTGGATGCTTAGCCCATGGAGCCACCCAGGCACCCCTTTAAGTAAACTTTTTGAACCTCAGCATATATACAGAGAAGTGCACAGATCATAAGCCAAAAGCTTGAGGAACCTCCACAAGGGGAACACACCATGCGACTTTACACCCAGGATCCCAGTGTCTGTGATAACCCACTTGAGGGTCACTTCTGCCACGGTTCTTGACTGCCGTTGCTGGGGAGCTGCTGCGCATGTTCCTGAATTTGGTGTACGTGGAGTCATCCAGTTGGATGCACTCCTGGGCCTGCCTTACGGAGAGTCATCCGTGTTTGAGTGTGTGGTTGTGAGTTGACCAGTGCTGCTGTTTTCATCCTCAGACTATTTTAGAGCTCCACTCTGCTTGTAGACCCTTAGACATTCTAGAAATAGGATAGCTCCTTGGTGCCTTTTAATTATGTGCATTAAAACAGGTAGTTTTTTAATGAACAAAAGGTGTTCATTTGAACACAGGTGTCTTCTTTCAGCTGTAGTGTAAGGATCAAGCCTGGTGTGTGGAACTTTTCTATAGTCCATAAACAGAGAAAGCTTTTGCCTCCTCAGTTGTAGAGTTCTATCAGTCACTGCTCTTTCAAGTCATTGGTGAAGTGGAGAGAAAATGCCTGCTTTCAGGGAACCGAACGGATGTTGAAAAGGTGAGACAAAAAAGGTCTTCAGTGGTGGGAGGCGCACCCTTGGAATAAGTGAGTCCATGGGAGACATAGTTGGTCTGTGTGGGTATATGGGGAAAGGCCTTACTGAATCTGGGATTTATGATTCTTGGAGGTCATTTGTTGGGCAGGCCAATACACGTTAGTTTTTTGTTCCCTCCTCCATCCTTTTTCAGCTCTTCCTTCACTTCAGAGGTCATCCACACTTTTCCACTTCTTCCAACAGGCTGGTAACTCCCATTTACTGTATAATAACCATCACCAGCCTTATGCATCTGGGCCCGAGGCAGGCAAATCCAACTCTCTCTGCTTGGTCCACTGGCAGTTTTCATGCCTTTTCTTTTCTTTCTTTCTTTCATTTTTTTTTTTTTTCTTTTTAAAGATTTTATTCATTTATTTGACAGAGATCACATGTAGACAGAGAGGCAGGCAGAGAGAGAGAGAGGAGGAAGCAGGCTCCTCGCTGAGCAGAGAGCCTGATGTGGGGCTAGATTCCAGGACCCTGGGATCAGGCCCTGCACCGAAGGCAGAGGCTTTAACCCACTGAGCCACCCAGGTGCCCTTCTCGTTGCCTTTGAAATAAAGTCCAAATGCCAAGCATCACGAAGGTCTCCTGATTCAGTTCTTTTGTGTTCCTTTACGATTTCTGCAAGCTGACTGCCACCAATCCCCATCTGCCCTCCACATATAGGGGTCTGTGTTTCCTGCCAACTGCTTTTGTCTTGGGCTTGGACCATGGGACCTTATTTCCATACCTTCACACCTTCTCTTCCTCTGGATTTTCTCTGAAATGCTTTCCCTTGCTTCTGTGTCCTGCCTCACTACCATTTGGACTCCGAGATGTCTCGGGAAGCCTTTTCATCAATCCAGTCAGGTGTAGCTCATCTTTGTAACACTCGAGTTGTATTTTTATTGGCTTACCTCACCCTCCAAATCATGTACAATTCGTTTAACACTTGAACAGAAGTTTTATTGGATCACCTATTACATTTTACCATTTTTGAGGGTAGGACCTTTTGAAAACAAAACAAAACAGAACAAAGAAACCTAATGATTTTGAAGGGGGTGGGGACAGAGGGAGAGAGAAAGTTTTAAGCAGTCTTCATGCAGACTCTGAGCCCCACATGGGGCTCCGTCTGATGACCCTGAGATCCTGAGCGTCTGACCCTTAACTGATTTGAGTCCTGTCAAAGAAGAATTGTCAGTAAAGACACTGCAAGAAACCTGCTGTGTTAGTCAGAAATCAGGAATAGTGGAAATCATAAGGTAAACAAGGGAAATTTAAATTTTTCAACAGGATTAGATAATGCTCTCTTTTCCCTCCCTTTCTCAGTTTAGAAAAACTATTTAAGTGATCCTTTGGTTGAGAAAAGAAAGTGGTAGAAGGGATACGTTAAAAATAATCTTACTTAAAACTTCATATTAAGAGCATTCGCAATACATTTTAAATTGAAGTTACTTTTGCAGGGGACAGGAAATTAAAGGGGGTGTAGGCTGCCAGTATTATCAGCCTGTATTGGATCTTCAAATCTGTCGAGTACTTGGTGGTTAGTCAGGGAGAAAACAAATGAAAACCAAACATAAACCTGATGACTGCTTTCTGAGAAGAGATGAGATTTCCTATGTACGGTAGAAGGTTTATACACTGTTCATTCTTTTCTAGAAGTAAAAGTTGTCGAATATCATAAGTCTGCCAGAATATTCGAGGTTTCAAGAAATAAAAATTCAGCTTAAAACGACCTTCAGTCAAAACCAAACCGTTCTGTGGTCTTGGGGTGCCTGGGTGGCTCAGTTGGTTAAGCATCTGCCTTTGGCTCACAACAGGATCCTGAGGTCCTGGGATTGAGCCCCACGTTGGGCTCCCTGCTCAGAAGGTCTTACTTGCAGGGAAATGGGGCACTTACCCAGGTGGATAGGAGGTAGCTACCGTAGTAAGACCTGCTTGTAACCAGGTTAATACCCATGTGTTCACTTCGAGTTTCAAACTTTAATAAGCATGAAGGTTGGAACTCGGTTTATCTGGTACTACCAAAGCCTCTTTTGAATTTTTATCCTGCGAAGGAGAGAGATTATCAGCACATTGGTCAAATTTAAAAAATAAGTGATGTATTTGTAGGGTATGTTCCTGTGTCATTCCATATATTCCTGATTCTCCTTTCTTTTGGTTGTGAAGGTGGTAATACATGCTTGGATGGAATTAGGGGACAAAACAACATAAAGGTCACTTTTATTCTGCCCATGCAGAATTACTTTTATTTGACCAATTTATTTGTTTATTCCCTGGACCACAAATATTTGCATAATTATAGTTTTCCTATGACCCCACTTTAATATTTCATATCACTTAATACATTTACCTGGAAGTAATGAGTGATCAAAATATTCTGAGCAGTAGCATGGTGGATTCTTTTGGATTCTTTTGTGAGTGTGTGTATGCTTCTCTATAATGTCGATAGTTTAGATGATCTGGTATCACTTTTGTCGTTTGAAAAACAGTTTTCATAATAAGTTCGAAAAATCTAATTCTGCAATGTTGAAATTTAAATAACAGTTACATTGAGATTGTAAAGTTTTGTTTATATTGGTTACAACAAGTTAGCATTTAAATAGCTCTTAGCTGAGATTGGAGAGTATATTTATCCTCTAAAATGTGTTGTGTATGTAAATGTAAAGCTCTTTTTTGCTCTTGGTATTATAAATGTCCTGTTTGAAGTTCTGACTCCCCAGTGTTGTCTAATGTAAGTATATACATTGCAGGCCACATGAAATTTCAAGCTTCATTAACCACAGTGAGAAAGTAAAAAGCAGGCAAAATGATTATTTTTAAAGATTCTATTTATTTTTTGTCAGAGAGCAAGAGTGAGAGTAAGAGCTAGAGCAGATGTGTGCTCAAGCCAGAGAGCCCCTGTGGGCACATGCACAATCCAGGGGGAGGGGCAGGCAGCGGAGGCAGGCTAGGCAGAAATGAGAATCAGGCTCCCTGGTAAGCAAAGAGCTGGATGTGGAATTTGATCTCAGGACTCTGAGATCAGGACCTGAGCTCAAGCTTAATTACCTGAGCCACCCAGGTGTCCTTTGATGAAATCATTTTTAAGAAATTTAGTTTGTTTAATCAGTTATATCCAGAATATTATCAGTTCAATATGTAATCAGTATAAAATCACAGTGAGATGTTTTACATTCCTTTTATCATACTGTGATAAAAATCACACTGATATGGGAAACAGAGGCAGAAGAAACATTATTAAATTTCCTTACCTCCTGACAAAACCTTAAAACAGGCAGTGACTCTCCTCTAGGGACTCAACTACCGCCACCTTAAGGGCTTTCTAAGGGCAAAGGGCAGTCCTAGCCTGACCGACCCCCTCTCACTCACCAGGACCCTGTGAGCACTTTAACAATTCCTTTGGAAACTTTATCTCTGAACCTGCCAGATAGTCTGATGATCATTCCCAAGCATATGGCCTACTGATAGACATGTAAAGGGTCTCACAAAAAGGTATTACTACTAGTAGTGAATAACCTTTCCCCCCCAAAATATCTGGCCCCTCAAGGTCCTAGAAACCTTGCTTCCAAAATTCCTTAGAGACTGACACCATGCCTAAACCCTTCCCCACCTTACAAATATATAATATACCACTCCTGAGAACCCCAGGGCAGCATCTCTTCCTGCCCACAGGTCCTGTCCCCATACATTAATAAATCACCATTTTGCACCAGAGTGGCCTCAAGAATCCTTTCTTGGTACTGAGCTCCAGACCTCACCCCACCAAACCTCACCTATGTTCTAGAATTTCATCATTTGGTGTCCAACTGGGGCTGTGAGTCTTTACATTTGGACTCTGAGCTTTGGTGCAAAGTTGGTGAGTCCGTTCTCGCTTCTTCCTTTACTCTCACTTCAGGGCTTTTCAAGGAGTATGGTCTTATTGGAACACTTGCATGTCAGTTGCTCAGGCTTTAATCCTCTATCCCGTGGCTACTCCACAGGGAAGAAAACATCAGCTTTTTGGCTGGAAGTTAGTACACTGGCCGGAATGGTAATAAGACCCAGAAACTTGATGTCCTCTCTTTATTCCTGTTCTTACATAAAGTTGTCTTTCTTGGGCACGGAGAAGTCACCTCAGTCACCAGGAAGGACAGCTGCCAATCTTAAGACTCCCATGTGAGTTTTCTTCCTGATTGATCGAATGTGATCTCCTCCACATGCCTGGCCTCGCACTTCCTGCCATGGGAATGCCACTGGGAGATGGCCAAAAGAAGCCCCCGATTGAATTAAAATGCAACCAGGGATCGTTTCCTAGGGAAGTGGGCGGTAAGGATCCCATGTGTTGGAATGTCACATAGACCATGATGGGTTTCAGTCTTTACTGTTTCCCATCAGTGTCTTCTCCAAATGACATAAAGCTATGAAATTGGGTAATTTCCCCTTGCCAAACATTTCCCATGGGTTAAAAATTGCAGGGCAGCCACACAACTTTTAGAGTATAGGATGGCACAATATCCTAGTCCATTCACCGGGCACCCATCTGTAGCCTAGGATGCGATGGGGAAAAAGAGGGATGCTGGCACCCCTCCAGGGCCTTTTATGGCAGGAATGCCTTCCCGAGAAGGTAGAATGGTGATCAATAGCGAGGTCTTGAGGGACACCTTCTTGAGGGTGGCTTTTGACATATGGGCAGCTCTGACATATCCTGTGTGGGACACCACCCAGGCATCAGGGGGGATTTGGTAATGGACCTTCGTTCCTTCTCTGGTGGCATGGCCTTAGTCGGCTTCTTCAGTCCCAAGGACTCTACCAAGGGATGCTTTTGAACCCACTGGAAATAATTTGGATTGCAAAACTTAGGAGAGGACTGAACTCCTGTAACACTGCATGGCCTCAGTGGGATCTATCAATTAGATCTCCTGTGCAGGAAAAGGGGTGAATGAGCCTAGGGTGCCTTCATTGTTCATGCCTAGGCCATCATTGCTCTACCCTAGGACCCCGACCTAAGGGTGTTTTGCAGAATGTGTTTGCCTGAACGAGTGTGCTAGTCAACTCCCTCTTGACATATTGGGTGATAATTACGTCAGTAAGCCTTGTAGTAAACCCAGGTTGCTAGGCCACCCCTAGGAAAGGGGACTCTAACTTTCCCTTTCTCTGTTTCTCCTCATAGATGGGGGGGCTTCTCCTTTACTCATTTCTGTGTTAATGGCTATAACTGGAGGCAACTGGAGTTAGTCTAACTCGAGATGGAGACTTTGAGGAATATTCCCAGGCAGCTGCCAAAACTCCCTTTGTTTCAGGGAAATTCCCTTTCTTCTTTGGCCTGACATGGACTGCTTAACCCCTCCTTCCTGGCGGGAAAACATGGCTTTTGCTCCTCTGTTCGAGCTGTCCTTTTAACCATTGCTGGTTCTCTAAGGTTTGCTCTTCCAGACTAAGGAAACTTTATTCTTAAGAGGTCTGTGATTTAGAGCTATGTAAAAATATTTATTTTTAAATAAAGCCTTCAACTTTTCTATCTGAACCCTCTACAACTCAAAAGGTCTCAGGAAGTATTTTCCTCCATCGCAATCCGTCGTTTTAATAAGTTCAATAAGAATCTGTTCTCCTTGTAACAGAACACCATGGGAAACATGGGATATTTTGCCAAGGCTTTGACTGGAATGCCCTATTTGAGAAAAACAAAAAGAACAACTCAGATATGACCAGACAGCTTTAAGGAACTAAGGTTGCCTTTTTGAAACCTGGAGCCATAAAGCCCCTTGAAACTGTTGGCCCAATACCTGGCTTACAGTGTTCCCAGCAGCCTCACCAGGTGAGTAAAGAATGTCTCTTTCTGGCAGGTGCTGGAACCTCGGGATACCCTGGGGGACCTCAAGAAGAGGAATTCACCCAAATCCACAGGTATTGCAGGTATGTCTGATGGCAAGTACATGGCTTGGCTTCTGGCCTGGAGAGGCTATAAAAAGTTCAACCTAGAAATTCCTTACAAGAAGTTCCAGTAAAGCAGATTCTAAAAGATCTATATGATCGCTCACTGTTCTTGCTGAGCTTATGTAAATAATTAGGCCACATTTGTTAACACTGGACTTGTTTTTCAAATAAACTAGTCCAGATTTGCCTCTCTCTGGAAATGAGGGTTATTTTAGAGAGAAATTTACGTTTTAATAACACACCTTTATGAAGGTTACATTCTAGATTGAATTGTCTTTAAATGTTTCTTTACCTAAGCTAGAGAATTTGAGGTGCACTTCAGAAAAGTTGCACAATAGCTCATTCAGAGGATCTTCTCGCATTTTTATTCTGTGGGGATAATAACAAGAGCCCATGGCACTTGGTTAAACCACTGGAAAATAAAATTGATTCCCAAACAGTTGTATAACTTAACTATCACCTTGTCCATTGTACTTCTCTATAGAGCATAACTGTTCAGATGTTACTGATCTTGCTTACTGTATTTGGCCAGATTTAAGATGGCCCTGTTTAAAATACAAATGATAGTTGGTTTACTGATGCCATTAGTTTTCATGAAAAGAGTAAGAAAATCTAGGTGTGCCATAGTGCCCATTAGCACTTTGTAATTGCCAAAGCCTTAAAAAGTTAAATATATCCTGCATTTAGCCTGGCATCCAAAATCTTCTGGAAAGGTAGAAAAAAACTAATCCTACTTTACAATGTCATATTACTAAGCTTAGTCTATAAACCCAGGAAAATTGAATTACTCTCCTACCAATAGGACTTCTCACGATGAGAACTGCTCCAAAATAACCTGTAGGACTCAGCCCTTTTGACTTATTACATAATAATATTATATAATAATTATTATAATTATTATATAGGAATGAGTTATTATATATATATATGTATATAAAATATCTCTTTCCATAGATCTGTTATTAGATGAAGATTATAATGCCTTATTAAATACTCACTAGAGGCTGGTTGAACTTATAAGATACTAATCATGTACTCCCCAAACCTGATTTAATTATAGCTGAAAACCCACCCCATGTAAATCTCAGAGACATGGTTTATTTAAAAAAAAACTGGAAGACACATACAACAGAAAGCCTACATCCAAACTGGAAAGGTCCATATTCGGTCATACTATGTATCCCCACTGCAGGAAAGCTAGAAAGATACTCTTCATGGGTGCGTATATCTAGAGTAAAACCCTAACCTCCTTCACAGAAACCGAGTGAGCAAATGAATGTGCCTTCTTACTCCCCTGAGCCCATAGAAGACCTCAAACTTCTCTTCAAACCAAAATGAAGGTTGTAATTCTCTTTATCTTCCTTTCACCTATCTTAACTGACCGTTCCTTTCTACAGTGGGCACAGCAGTATACTGAACTACATAATCAGTTTGTTGGATATGTGGAATTTTGCCTATGTCAAGTACATCCAGGTTACCCTGGTGTGTTTTGCCCTTACAGGGCACTGATTGGCATTCTCTGCAGGATTATATTTCAGATGTAATATATGGAGACATTATGTACCAGGATAACTCTATCACTAATCCAGATGTTTCTTCCTGGCCCTTCCTCAGTGAAACATAGAGTTCACCAGGACTCCATGACCAAACTTTTTCATACTCTCAAGCTATTAATGTCTTACCTGACCTTATAAGCCTATAAATTAATACACAACAACTAGGGCCTAAGCCTAAGATACAAAACCCTCCTCATTGCTATATCAAGTATGGCATATGTCAAATTTGGGATACATATTTGTGGGTCCTACCCACCATTGGACAGCTCAGTCAAAAGGCAGTTTTATGTCAGGAACAAAGAAATCATACATATGATACATGGGCAAAATGCACACGACATCTAGGACGGCTATCATTAGAAATATGTTCTGAAATAATAGTACTCCAGGCTACTGACTGGTTTGCTACTGATTGGATAAGGTGTCCTGGCATTAGATGGACAGCTCCAGACGGAACCCACTGGATATGTGGAACTAAACTGTGTCCCTGGCTTCCTCCAGGGTGTATAGGTTGCTGCACCTTAGGATTTGCCTGGATTCATGGACACGATACTAAAATCATCACTACTCCAGCTAATCTCACAGTTTAAAGCAAAGATGGACACGATCTGTTTTTAAGTGCTATGATCACTTCACATCCATTTTTGCTCCATCTGTGGGACTAGAGGATGTCATTTGGCATGTAGAAGCCCTTAATAAATAAACTGCAAAGGCACTCAGTGATTCACTAAATAGCATCCCCTTACCTAATATTGAAGTCTCTCAGAGGCGCAAGGCAGTCCTACAAAATAAGATGGCCTTAGATGTCCTGACAGCAGCATAGGGTGACACATGTGCAATTATCAAAGCAGAATGTTGTGTGTACATCCCAGAATATCAGAAATGTCACAGGACTAGTAAAAGATAATATTACCCAGATTGAGATTCTTCAGGATCCTTCTCTCTCTCTCTTTCTCTCTCTCTCTCTCTCTCTCAGTGATTGGTTAAGTTCCTGGTTTAAAGGAGGACTGTGGCCAACAATTAAATATCTCCTTTTTGGCGTTCTCATCCTTATGGCCTTGATAATCTTAATGTGTTGCCTTGTTCAGTGTTTCTCTGCTTGGTGCTGAGCTCCATTGCTGCAATGACTTCATGACGACAGATGATACTTACCACACACAGAGACACTTCCTCACTGTCAGCGCTGGATTCAGCTGCCTCCCTCTTTTGTAACTTCCTTACACATTCCTCAACTGATCAATGTTGACCCGAGTAGATAGGGACAGCTCTACACCCCTATTCAGCAGGAAGAAGTTACAGAAGATGAGACCTTCCATCTTCAACTACCGTAAAGATTTAAGGGTCAACATAGTTCAGGGGGGAATGATGTGGGAAACAGAGGCAGAAGAAAAATTATGAAATTTTCTTACCTACTGACAAGCCCTTAGAACAGGCAGAGTGACCCTCCTCTAGGGACTCAACTACCCCCACCTTAAGGCTTTGCTAAGGGCAAAGGGCAATCCTAGCCTGCCTGACCTCTACCCCCAACCAGGATCCTATAAATCTACTTTAACAATTCCTTTGGAAACTTTATATCTAAACCTCCAAGATAGTGTTGACAAACATTCCCAAGCATATGGCCCACTGGTAGACATCGAAAGGGTCTCACATAAAGGTTTAATTACTGGTAATGAATAACCTTTTCCCCAAAACAATAGCTAGCCCCTCGAGGTCCTAGAAACTTGCTTCCAAAATTCCTTAGAGACTGACACCATCCCTAACTTATTCCCTCCCCAACTTATAAGTACATCATAGACCACTCCTGATAACCCCAGGGCCTCTCTTCTTGTCTACCAAGCCTGTAAATGTACAAAGAACGCCTCAGCATTCTTTATGAACTCATTTCTGATTTTGGTGAATCTTAGCAGCATGAAATTCTGCAATTAGAGTGTTTTTTTTTTTCTTTATGGAACATTTGTGAGGATTGTGGAATGTGGCTGTCCAGACTAAGTGAAATTCGGTGTAATGATGTTTCATAGATTTTTTGGTTTTTTTTTCTCAGTACTTTAGGGTGTCGTAAAAGTTTCAGTATACAGTTTCTGTTTATTGCCATTACTTTGTGGATAAAAGCTTAAAAAATATCACATTGAAGGATATTATGTATGTGTAGACACATATGCAGGTTGGGATTTTCAACGCTGGGTTGCATTTAATTGAAGTTCACTGAAATTCATGGAACTGGATGATTTCTTGGTTCCGGCAGTTATGCTGTGATTTATGTCAGTTTTGGCAGTTTCTAATGCAATAATGAAATATCTTGATGCCAAATTAATTGTCTAAAGTTTATTGAAAATAATTTATTGGTAATGTCTCACTCCTCCACCCCCAGGATATGTCAGTAGCTATTTATACATTTCCAAATCTCTGAATAGGAAGGTTTTCTCTGTTAAAACTTGTTGGCAAGAGTATGTGTAGTTGGAGATGTCGGGTGGGTCAGTTGGTTAAGCGGATGCGTTTTGCTCAGGTCATGATCCCAGGGTGCTAGGTTTAATTCCCTCATCGGGCTACTTTTTAGGCGGGGAGCCTTCTTCTCTCTCTCCCTTTGCCTGCCACCCCTGCCTGCTTGTGCTCTCTCTCTCAAATAAATAAAATCTTTTTAAAAAAGTATGTACAGTGGAAATTTCCTTATTTAAGTTATAATTAAGCTTTATATTTTGAAATCCTTCACTAATAATCCTTCATTTATGGACTTAAATATATTTGCCCTTCTCTTTCCCAGTCTAAGAACTTAAACTCATCACAGACTGACCAGATGACTAGATGCAGTAATCCTCCTATTTACAGATCTTTAAGATAAGAGTTTTCTGTCAAAACACCTGGTGTGGAAGGTGTATTCCCTACAGACTTCCTGTACTACAGCCCGAGGGGTCGTCATAGTCTTTGCTGTTTAATTAAGAGAAAGACTCAGGGCTTCGCTTTTTCTTTATCGTTCGTTCTTTTTTTTTTAATTTTTTTTTTTTTTTGGAAAGTGTATTACTGAAATAGTTAATACTTTGTGATGCCCCAAGGTAACGTTTGGTTCTGTTAAAACAGGTGAACATTTGCACTTTTTAATGCTTAGTGTTTATTCAATGGC
>NW_028133516.1:0-18987 GCF_964662115.1 Mustela nivalis
GTGGGTTTTGTTCCAGACCGCCTCAATAAAGTGATCATCTCAATAAACTAAGTCAAATTATGATTATTATTTTTGGTTTCCCAGTGCAAATAAAAAATTATGTTTCCCAGTGCATATAAAAAATAAACACTATACTGTACTGTTCAAAAGCATTATGTCTTTAAGGAAAAACAATGTATATACCTTAAGTAAACTAGTTCTGAGTTTTCAGTGGGTCATAGTTACTGATCACTGATCACCATAACAAATACAATAATAATGAAAAAACTTGAAATATTGCAAGAATTACCAACATGTGACAGAGAGACACAAAATGAACAAATGTTGTTAGAAAAATGGTGGCAGCAGACCTATTTTATACAAGATTGCTATAAACTTTCAACTTGTAAGAATGTGATATATGCAAAGTTTAGTAAAGGGAAGCACAATAAAAATGTATGTATATATTATTAACTATGATCATCCTGTAGTACATTAGATCCCCAGAACTTTTTCATATTATAGTTGCAAGTTTGTACCCTTTGACCACCTTATTCCACCCCAGGTTCACCTCTTGTCAACTCAACTCTAAGTTTCCATTAGTTTGCTTTTTCTTCAGATTCTGTATGTAAGGGATATCATAATACATAAATTAAAAAAAATATATAAAATCTTTGAAATATTTCACTTAGTATAATACCTTCAAGATCCATCCATGCTGTTGTAAATGGCAGTATTTCTTAATTTTTCATGGTTAAGTAGTATTCCATAGTATATATTTACCATACTTATTTTATTCATTCATCCATTAATGGATACTGAAGTTATTTCCATCTCTTGCTTAGAGTTAATAATTTTATAATGAACATAAGAGTGCAGATATGTCTTCGAATAGTGACTTCGTTTCCTTTAGATATATACCTAGAGGTGGGATTACTGAATCATATGGTAATTTTACTTTTAATAATATGAATAATCTCCGTACTGTTTTCCATACAAATTTATATCCCTATCACAGTGCAAAGGTTCCCCATTTTCCCCAATATTTACCAAAATTTGTTAGTTTTAATTTTTTGGTAGTATATATTCTAATAGGTAGTCATATCTTGTTGTGTTTTTCAGAGGTAAACAACAACAACAACAACATAATGACTTTGCCCTGAGTTTTTACATTGAGCACTTTTTAATGCTCCTGTTGGTCATTTATATAACTTTTTTGAAAAAAAAGTCTATTGAGATCCTTTTGCTATTTTTTTAATTATATATTTTTTTCTATTTGTATCTGTTGGTTATTAACCTCTTTTCAGATATAAGATTTGTAAGTATTTTCTTCCATTCTGTGGATTGTGTTTTCATTCCCCTTTTTTTTTTTTTTTGGCAATGCAGGAACTTTAGTTTGATGTAATACCATTTATTTATTTTTGCTTCTTTTGCTTGTGTTTTTGGCCTGGTATCCAAAAAACTATTGGCAAGACCAATGTCAAGGAGAATTTTTCCTTCCTATGTTTTCCTTTAGGAAATTTAGTTTCATGCATCACATTTAAGTCTTTAATCTATTTCAAGTTAAGATTTATGAGTGATATAAGGTTCCAGTTTCATGCTGGTTTATGTGACTATTCAGTTTTAAATATCATTTATTGAACAGACTATTTTTACACATTATATATGTTGGCCCCTGTCAAATATTAGGTGACTGTATGAAAGGATTTATTTCTGGACTCTCAATTCTGTTCTACTTGTTTATTGATCTATTTTTATGCCAGTATACTTTATTGTTTTGGGCATGAGGGCTTTGTAGTATAGTTTCAAATCAAGAAGTGTAATTTCGCTTCTTCATTCTTTCTCAGAACTGCTTTAATTATTAGTTGTCTTTTATGGTCTCATATAAATTTTAGGATTCTTTACTTACTTCTGTAAAAAAATATATTGGATTTTTTTAAAAGATTTTTTATTTATTTATTTGACAGAGAGAGATGACAAGCAGGCAGAGAGGCAGGCAGAGAGAGAAGAGGTAGCAGCTTCCTGCTGAGCTGAGAGCCTGATGCAGGGCTCGATCCCAGGACCCTGGGATCATGACCTGAGCTGAAGGCAGCGGCTTAACCCACTGAGCCACCCAGGCGCCCCTAACATTGGATTTTTGATAGGAATTGAATTTACAGATGGTTTTCGGTAGTATGGACATTTTAACAATGTTAATTCTTACCATTCATAAATGAGCTATCTTTCCATTTATGTCTCCTTCAATTGCTTTATCAATGTCATAGTTTATGGGGTACAGATCTTTCATCTTCTTTAACTAATACTTTTCCTAAGTATTTTATTATTTTTGATGCTATTGTGAATTAGATTGTTCTCTTTATTTTTTCAGATAGTTCATCATCAGAGTGTTAAAATGCTCCTGTCTTGTGCTTACTTTGGCAGCACATATACTAAAATTGGAATGATGCAGAGAAGATTAGCGTGATCACTGAGCAAGGATGACATGAAAAACTATTTTAAAAAAACGAAACAAAACAAAATTCTTGTCTTTTATATATTGATCTTGTATTTGGCAGCTTTATTACATTTGTTTATTCAAAATTTTTTGTGAAGTTTTTAGGATTTTTTTTCTTGTAAGTTCATGTTATCCAAAAAAAGAAAATTTTACTTCTTCCTTTTTTTTTTTTTTTGGAGTCTTTTATTTCTTTGTGTTCCTTGTTTCTCTGGCTAGGACATCCAGTACTATGTCAAATGAGAGTAGTGAAAGTGGACACACTTGTCTTTTTTCTGATCTTTAAGGGGAAAACTTTCAAACTTTTTTGATTGAATATGAGATTAGCTCTGGGCTTGCAATATGTGTTTTTTCTTTAATGGATTTTTTAAATTATTTTAAAAAAATTTTTATAAACATATAATGTGTTTTTATCCCTAGGGGTACAGGTCTGTGGATCACCAGGTTTACACATTTCACAGCACTCACCATCACTCACCATAGCACCTGCCCTCCCCAATGTCCATACCCCCACCATCCTCTCCCAACACACCTCCCCCCAGCAACCCTCAGTCTATTTTGTGAGATTCAGTCTTTTATGGTTTGTCTCCCTCCCAATCCCATCTTCTTTTATTTTTCTTTTCGTATGCCCGAAACCGCCTATGTTGCATCTCCACTTCATCATATCAGGGAGATCATATGATAGGTGTCTTTCTCAGATTGATTTATTTCGCCAAGCATAATACCCTCAAGTTCCATCCATGTCATCACAAATCGCAGGATTTCATTTCTTTTGATGGCTGCACAGTATCCCATTGTACATATATACCACATCTTATTTATTGATTGATCTGTTGAAGGACATTTAGGTTCTTTCCATAGTTTAACTATTGTGGACATTGCTGCTATAAACATTTGGGTGCATGTGCCCCTTCAGAATGCCACGTTTGTATCTTTAGGATATATATCCAGTACTACAATCACTGGGTCATAGGGTTGTTCTATTTTCAGCTTTTTGAGGCACCTCCATGCTGTTTTCCAGAGTGGTTGCACCAGCTTGCATTCCCACGTACAGTGAGTGTAGGAGGGTTGCCCTTTCTCCACATCCTCCCCAGCATCTGTCATTGACTGACCTGTTCATTTTAGCCATTCTGAAAGGTGTGAGGTGGTATCTCATTCTGGTTTTGATTTGTATTTCCCTGATGCCGAGTGATGTGGAGCATTTTTTCATGTGTCTGTTGGCCATTTGGATGTATTCTTTGCAGAAATGTCTGTTCATGTCCTCTGTCCATTTTTTCATTCGATTATTTGTTCTTAGGGTGTTGAGTTTGATAAGCTCTTTATAGATTTTGGATAGATACTGGCCCTTTTTCTGGTATGCCATTTGCAAATATCTTCTCCCAGATAACTTCTGACAGTCATCTTTTGGCTTTGTTAACTGTTTCCTTTGCTGTGCAAAAGCTTTTTGATCTGATGAAATCCCAGTAGTTCATTCTTGCCCTTGCTTCCCTTGCCTTTGGCGATGTTCCTAGGAAGAAGTTGCTGCTGCTGAGGTCAAAGAGGTTGCTACCTGTTCTCTCCTCAAGGATTTTGATGGATTCCTTTCTCACATTATGCTTCATTATCCATTTCCAGCCTATTTTCATGTGTGGTGTAAGGAAATGGTCCAATTTCATTTTTCTGCATGTAGTTGTTCAATTTTCCCAACACCAATTGTTGAAGAGGCTGTCTTTTTTCCATAGGACATTCCTTCCTGCTTTGTTGAAGATTAGTTGACCATAGAGTTGAGGGTGTATTTCTGGGCTCTCTATTCTGTTCCATTGATCTATGTCTGTTTTGGGGACAGTTCCCTACTATCTTGATGATGACAACTTTGTAATAGAGCTTGAAGTCTGGAATTGTGATGCCAACAACTTTGGCTTTCTTTTTCAATATTCCTCTGGCTATTCGAGGTATTTTCTGGTTCCATATATATTTTAGGATGATTTGTCCCATTTCTTTGAAAAAAAAAGAATGGGATTTTGATAGGGATTGCATTAAATGTGTAGATTGCTTTAGGTAGCATAGACATTTTCACAATATTTGTTCTTCCAATACAGGAGCATGGAACATTTTTCCATTTCTTTGTGTCTTCTTCAATTTCTTTCATGAGTACTTTAGAGTTTTCTGAGTATAGATTCTTTGTTAGGTTTATTCCTAGGTATCTTAGGGTTTTGGGTGCAATTGTAAATGGGATTCACTCCTTAATTTCTATTTCTTCAGTCTTGTTGGTATAAAAAAATTGCAACCAATTTCTGTTCATTGATTTATATCCTGACACTTTACAGAATTTCTATACAAGTTATAGCAGATTTGGAGTGGAGTCCTTTAAGTTTTCCACATACAGTATCATATCATCTGCAAACAGGGATAGTTTGACTTCTCTTCTGCCACTTTGGCAAAATTTGGATGCCTTTAATTTCTTTTTGTTGTTTGATTGCTGAGGCTAGGACTTCTAGTACGATGTTGAATAGCAGTGGTGATAACGGACATCCCTGCCGTGTTCCTGACCTCAGCGGAAAAGTATTCAGTTTTTCTCCATTGAGAATGATATTTGCAGTGGGTTTTTCATAGATGGCTTTGATAATATTGATAATATGTGCCCTCTATCCCTACACTTTGAAGAGTTGTTTTTTTAAAGATTTTATTTATTTATTTGACAGAGAGAGAGATCACAAATAGGCAGAGAGACAGACAGAGAGAGAGAGAGATGAGGAGAAGCAGGCTCCCTGCTGAGCAGAAAGCCAAATGCAGGACTCGATCCCAGGCCCCTGGGATCATGACCTGAGCCGAAGGTAGATGCTTAACCCACTGAGCCACCCAGGCGCCCCCACTTTGAAGAGTTTTAATCAGGAAGCGATACTGCACTTTGCCAAATGCTTTTTCAGCATCTATGGAGAGTATCATATGGTTTTTGTTCTTTCTTTTATTGATGTGTTGTATCACACTGATTGATTTGCAGATGTTGAACCAACCTTGTAGCCCTGGAATAAATCCCAGTTGGTCGTGGTGAATAATCCTTTTAATGTACTGTTGAATCTTATTGGCTAGTATTTTGGTGAGAATTTTCGCATCTGTGTTCATCAAGGATATTGGTCTGTAGTTCTCTTTTTTGATGGGATCCTTGTCTGGTTTTGGGATCAAGGTGATGCTGGCCTCAGAAAAAGAAAAGAGTTTGGGAGTTTTCCTTCCATTTCTATTTTTTTGGAACAGTATCATGAGAATAGGAATTAATTCTTCTTTAAATGTTTGGTAGAATTCCCCTGGGAAGCCATCTGGCCTGGGTCTTTTGTTTGGAGATTTTTGAGGACTGTTTCAATCTCCGTACTGGTTATGGATCTGTTCAGGTTTTCTATTTCTTCCTGGCTCAGTTGTGGCAGTTTATATGTCTCTAGGAATGTATCCATTTCTTCCAGATTGTTGAATTTGTTGGCGTAGAGTTGCTCATAGTATGTCCTTATAATTGTTTGTATTTCTTTGGTGTTGGTTGTGATCTCTCCTCTTTCATTCATGATTTTATTTATTTGGGTTCTTTCACTTTTCTTTTTGATAAGTCTGGAAAGGGGTTTATCAATCTTATTAATTCTTTCAAAGAACCAGCTCCTAGTTTTGTTGATTGGTTCTATTGGTTTTTTTTGTTGGTGGTGGTTTTTTGTGGTTTTTGTTTGTTTGTTTCTATTTCATTGATTTCTGCTCTGATCTTTATTATTCCTCTTCTCCTGCTGGGTTTAGGCTTTCCTTGTTGTTCTTTCTCCAAATCCTTTAGGTGTAGGGTTATGTTGTGTATTTGAGATCTGAGAAAGAAGCGTGGTTGCACACGTCTGTCACTGCACTCCCCAGGAGCAAGTCTGGGGAAGGCGCAGCACGCCGCCCCCAGAGAAGAGAAGGAGCTGTTTGCCTTGTGGTCGGGAAAAGGACGGGAAGCAGGGTAGCCTGCCATGGCAGGGGAGAGCAGGCCGGTGGCAAGACAAGTGTCACCTGCCCTCTGTGCGGAGAGACAAAGCCTGGTTCCTAAGGAGACGTGAGGGGACGACTAGGGCAGGGACGCGTGCTCCACTCTGAGGAAGGAGTCTGGGCAGAAGGCAGGCCTGTCATGTGCCTCTGGTCCCAAGGGGACAGCATCTCCTTGACCACCTGTCCATAGGGCAGACTTGGGCTAGCTACTAGGCGCCATACCCGGAACTCACAGAAACAGCTCCCTCGAGAAACGGGCAGTCAGATGCCATCTTCCTCCAACATGTGACAGCGTTTTCAGTGGCAGGGGGTTTGCCGGGGAAGGAGTGGGGACAATCCCCCAAAGCTTCCCATTCCCGTGATCGGGCGGTGTTCAGGGATCCTGTTGCCTCTCCTCTCCTGTGGGGAAGGCACTGGCCTTGTCCGCAAATCCGCCTGAGGTGCAGTGCCAAAGGCCAAGCATTGCCTACACAGAGAGATGGTAGTGTGCATAGAGTGCCATCTTAGGCCACGCACGCTGCGGCAGGGTTGTGTCTGTGTCTGATTAGTTCACGCTGGCAGGGTGAACCGAGGGCTCCAACATGGAGCCCGGGAAAGCAAGGCCCAAGAGACACCAGCTCTCCCGCGACTCTTCTTACCTGATGCGACAGAGCAAACACCCAAAGCCTTTCTGAGGAAGAAGCAGCGAAGTTCGGTTCGTGCCAAGCTGAAAATCTCTGTGAAAGCATAGCGGTCGCTGGGAAATCAGAGTCGGTTCTGTGGGCTGCTGTTGCTGCTTGCCTTTGCCTAGAATTCACAGCACGATGGGAGAAACCAGCATAGAGCCTAAGCCTCTTTGCCCTGGCATACCCACTGGGAGAGCACAGCATTCTTTGGGAAATCAGAGTCCGGTCTGAGGGATGCTCCTGTTTGCCTGAGCTGGTCTCCTCAGCACGGTGTGATAAACCCGCATGGACCAAAATCCTCTATGCCTGGGCATCCCCTCTGCCTGAGAGAGAAGCGCAGTTGCGCCTGTGGAAAGAGCCTTAAGGAAAGGGACACGTTCGTCACTGTGGTCCCCAGGAGCATGTCTGTGGAAAGTACAGCACGCTGCCCGGGGAGAAGAGCAGTAGCCGTTGGCCTTCTGGTCTGGAAACGGTTGCGAAGCAAGAGAGCCAGCCCTGGCAGGCACAGCGGCCGGTGGAAATACAAGTGTCACCCGCTCCCAGTGCAGAGAGACAGAAGCCTGGCTGCTAAGGAGACAGGAGGGGATGAGTAGGGCAGGGCGCTCACTCCACTCTTAGGAAGGAGTCTGGGCAGAAAGCATGCCTGTCCTGAGCTTCTGGGCCCAAGGACACAGCAGCTCCTTGGCCACCTGTCCTTGGGGCAGACATGCGCTAGCCACCAGGCGCCTACGCTGAACTCGCAGAAACAGCTCCCTGAAATAACGGGGAGTCAGATGCCATCTTCCTCCAGGAGGTGGAAGCTTGGATGAGGAACGGGGTTTAAGGAGAAAGAGTGCGCACAGTCCCCCAAAGCTCCCTTATCTGTGCACGGGCCGTGTGCAAGTATCGTGTCGCCACCTCTCTCCTGTGGTGAGGGCAGTCAGATGCCACCCTCCACCAGATGTGGGAGCAAAGTGGGTGGCAGTGGGTGTGCCGGGGAAAGAGTGGAGACAGTCCCCAACAGTTCCCCATCCCAGTGCACGGGCCGTGTACCGTGATCCTGTAGCCTCCTCTCTCCTGTGGTGAAGGCACTGGCCTAGAACCCGAATCTGCCTGAGAACCGGAGCAAAAGGCAAAGCCTGACCTACCCCAGGAGAGGGTAATAGGCATAGAGAGCCATGCTAGGCCAGGCACGCTGCTGCAGGGTTGTGACTGTGTCTGCTTAGTTCGGCATAGCAAGGAGAATCCCGATCGTAAAATCGGAGCCCGGGAAATGAAGTCCCAAGAGGCACCAGCTCTCCCGAGGCTCTTCTTCCCTGCCGCGCAGACTGAACACCCAAAGTCTTTCTGAGGAAGCAGCAGAGAAGTGCAGATCGTGCCAAGCTGAGAACCTCTGAAAAAGCATAGCAGTCGATGGGAAATGAGAGTCGGTTCTGAGGGCTGCTGTTGCTGCTTGCCTTAGCCTAGTATTCACAGCACGATGGGAGAAACCCGCGTAGAGCGAAAGCCTCTTTGCCTTGGCATCCCCTCTGGGAAAGCACAGCATTCTTTGGGAAATCAGAGTTCCGTCTGAGGGATGCTCCTGTTGCCTGAGCTGGTCTCCGCAGCACTGTGTGATAAACCCGCATGGAGCAAAATCCTCTATCCTGGGCATCCCCTCTGCCTGAGAAAAGCGCGGTTGCGCCTATGGAAAGAGGCTTAAGGAAAGGGACACGTTTTTCACTGCGCTCCCCAGGAGCATATCTGTGAAAGTTGCAGCATGCTGCCCGGGGAGAAGAGCAGGAGCCGTTGGCCTTCTGGTCGGAAATTCTTGCGAAGAAGGAGAGCCGGCCCTGGCAGGCACAGCAGCCAGTGGAAATACAAGTGTCACCCGCTCCCAAAGCAGAGAGAGAGAAGCCTGGCTGCTAAGGAGGCAGGAGGGGATGAGTAGGGCAGGGCGCGTGTTCCACTCTTAGGAAGGAGTCTGGGCAAAAAGCAGGCCTGTCCTGAGCCTCAGGGCCCAAGGAGACAGCAGCTCCTTGGCCACCTGCCCTTGGGGCAGACATGCGCTAGCCACCAGGCGCCTACGCTGAACTCGCAGAAACAGCTCCCTGAAATAACGGGGAGTCAGATGCCGTCTTCCTCCAGGATGTGGAAGCTTGGATGAGGAACAGGGTTTAAGGGGTAGCAGTGGGCACAGTCCCCCAAAGCTCCCTAATCTGTGCACAGGCCGTGTGCAGGGATCCTGTCGCCTCCTCTCTCCTGTGGTGAAGGCACTGGCCTAGACCCCGAGTCTGCCTGAGAGCCGGAGCAAAAGGCAAAACCTAAGCTACCCCAGGAGATGGTAATAGGCATAGAGTGCCATGCTAGGCCAAGCACGCTGCTGCAGGGTTGTGACTGTGTCTGCTTAGCTCGGCACAGCAAGGTGAATTCTGGGCGTAAACTCAGAGCCCGGGAAAGCAAGTCCCAAGAGGCACCAGCTCTCCCGAGGCTCTTCTTCCCTGCCACGCAGAGTGAACACCCAAAGACTTCCTGAGAAGCAGCAGCGAAGTGCCGTTCGCTCCAAGCCAAAGACACTGCGAAAGCACTGCATTCGCTGACAAATGTTCTGCGGGCTGCTGCTGCTTGCCTGAGCCCAGTCTCGCGGTGGGAGAAACCCGTATACAGCGAAAGCCGCTTTGCCTGGCCTTCTCCCCTGGGAAAGCACAGAGTTCCTTGGGAAATCAGCATTGGGTTTGGCGATGCTGCTGCTGCTTGCCTGAGCTAGTCTCCGCAGTTCGGTGGAAGAAACCCGCATGGAGCGAAATGTTCTTTGTCCTAGCATCCCTTCTGCCTGAGAGAGGAGCCAAGTGTGGGGAAGGCGCATCATGCCACCCCAGGAGAAGAGGAGGATCCATTGGCCTTGGGGTCGGGAAACACTCAGGAAGCAGAATAGCCTGCCGTGGCACGAACATCAGGCTGGTGGCAAGACAAGTGTCACCCGCTCCCTGTGTGGAGAGATGGAAACCTGGCTGCTTAGGAGAAATGAGGGGACGGCAAGGGCAGAGGCGCGTGCTCCACTCTGAGGAAGGAGTCTGGGCAGAAGCAGGTCTGTCCTGTGCCTCTGGGCCCAAGCGGACAGCATCTTCTTGGCCACCTGTCCTAAGGGCAAACTTGGGCTTGCCACCAGGTGCCAAACCCGGAACTCGCAGAAACAACCCAATGGAGGAACAGGCAGCCAGCTGCCGTCTTCCACCAAGATATGGTAGCGATGTGGGTGGCAGGGGGTTTGCTGGGGAAAGAGTGGAGACATTCTCCCACAGTTCCCCATCCCAGTGCACGGGCCGTGTGCAGTAATCCTGTCGCCTCCTCTCTCCTGCGGTGAAAGTACTGGCCTAGACCCCGAGTATGACTGAGCGCCAGAGCAAAAGGCAAAGCCTTACCTATCACAGGAGATGGTAATAGGCTTAGAGTGCCATGTTAGCAGGGTTGTGACTCTCTGCTTAGTACGGCATAGCAATGTGAACGCCGGGCGTGAACTTGGAGCCCCTGAAAGCAAGTCCCGAGAGGCACCAGCTAACCCGCGGCTCTTCTTCCCTACAGCGACAGAGCGAACACCCTGCATTAGCGTGCATAGCCTAGGATGGCACTCTATGCACACTACCATCTCCCAGTGTAGGCATCACTAGGCCTTTTACTCTGGCGCTCAGGCGGAGTCTCGGACTAGGCCAGTGCTTTCCCCACAAGAAAGGAGAGGTTACAGGATTCCGGCACACCGCCCATGCACTGAATAGGGAGCTTTGGGAGACTGTCCCCACTCCTTCCCCTTAAACCCCGTGTCTCCTCCAAGCTTCCACATCCTGGAGGAAGACGGCATCTGACTCCCCGTTATTTCAGGGAGCTTTTTCTGTGAGTTCAGTGTAGGAGCGTGGTGGCTAGCGCTTGTCTGCCCCAGGCACAGGTGGCCAAGGAGTTGCTGTCTCCTTGGGCCCAGAGGTTCAAGACAGGCATGCTTTCTGCCCAGACTCCTTCCTAAGAGTGGAGCACGAGCCCTGTCCTACTCATCCCCCCCTGTCTTCTTAGCAGCCAGGCTTCTGTCTATCTGCACTGGGAGCGGGTGACACTTGTATTTCCACCGGCCGCTGTGCCTGCAGGGCCGGCTCTCCTGCTTCGCAACCGTTTCCAGACCAGAAGGCCAACGGCTCCTGCTCTTCTCCACGGGCAGCGTGATGCAACTTCCACAGACATGCTCCTGGGGAGCGCAGTGAAAAACGTGTCCCTTTCCTTTAGGCTCTTTCCACAGGCGCAACCGCGCTTTTCTCTCAGGCAGAGGGGATGCCCAGGCATAGAGGATTTCGCTCCATGCGGATTTATTACACCGTGCTGAGGAGACCAGCTCAGGCAAACAAGAGCATCTCTCAGACCGGACTCTGATTTCCCAAAGAATGCTCTGCTTTCTCTGAGGAGATGCCCGGGCAAAGAAGCTTTCGCTCTATGTGGGTTTCTCCCATCGTGCTGCCAATACTAGGCAAAGGCAAGCAGCAACAGCAGCCCACAGAACGGACTCTGATTTCCCAGCGACTGCTATGCTTTTGCAGAGGATTTCAGCTTGGCACGATCCGAACTACGCGGCTGCTTCCTCATAGAGGCTTTCGTTGTTCGCTCTGTCACGGCGTGGAAGAAGAGCCGCGGGAGAGCTGGTGCCTTTTGGGACTTGCTTTCCCGGGCTCCAAGTTCACGCCCGTGTTTCACCTTGCTATGCCGAACTAAGCAGACAGTCACAACCCTGCAGCAGCGTGCGTGTCCTAGCATGGCAGTCTATGACTATTACCATCTCCTGGGGTAGGTAAGGCTTTGCCTATTGCTCTGGCGCTCAGGCAGACTCGGGGTCTAGGCCAGTGCCTTCACCACAGGAGAGAGGAGGCGACAGGATCACGGCACATGGCCTGTGCACTGGGATGGGGAATTGTGAGGGATTATCTCCACTCTTTCCCTGGCACATCCCCTGACACCCTCATCGCTGCCACATCTGGTGTAAGACGGCATCTGACTGCCCGTTTCTCCATGGGGTTGTTTCTGCGAGTTCCGCGTATGACACCTGGTGGCAAGCCCATGTCTGCCCTTGGGACAGGTGGCCAATGAGATGCTGTCCCCTTGGACCAGCGGCACAGGACAATCTTGACTTCTGCCAAGACTCCTACCTCAGAGTGGAGCAAGCGCCTCTGCCCTAGTTGTACCCTCATGTCTCTTTAGCACCCAGGCTTCCATCTCTCCGCACAGGGAGCGGGTGACACTTTTCTTGCCACCGGTCTGTTGTTCGTGACACGGCCTGCTATCGTGCTTCTCGAGCGTTTCCCGACCCCAAGGCCAACGGCTCCTTCTCTTCTCCGGGCGCGGCATTCTGCGCCTTCCCACACTTGGCTTCTCTCTCAGGCAAAGGGGATGTTAGGGCAAAAAGGATTTCGCTCGATGCGGGTATCTTCCACCGAGCAGCGGAGACTAGCTCAGACAAGCAGCAGCAGTATCCCCAAACCAAACTCTGATTTCCCAAGGAACGAACGCTGTGCTTTCCGAGGGGAGATGCCAGGGCAAAGCGGCTTTCGCTGTATACGGGTTTCTCCCACCGCGAGACTGGGCTCAGGCAAGCAGCAGCAGCCCGCAGAACATTTCTCAGCTAATGCTGTGCTTTCGCAGAGACTTTGGCTTGGAGCGAACAGCACTTCGCTGCTGCTCTCAGAAAGGCTTTTGGTGTTCACTCTGCGGGGCAGGGAAGAAGAGCCTCGGGAGAGCTGGTGCCTCTTGGGACTTGCTTTCCCGGGCTCCGAGTTTACGCCCGGGATTCACCTTGCTATGCCGAACTAAGCAGACACAGTCACAACCCTGCAGCAGCGTGCTTGGCTTCCTCAGAAAGGCTGTGGCTCCTCTTCCCTGCCAAGCAGATTGTACACCCAAAGCCTTTCTGAGGAAGCAGCAGCAAAGTGCGGTTCATGAAACCTCTCAGCATAGCAGTCGCTAGGAAATCAGAGTGGGTTCTGTGGGCTGCTGTTGCTGCTTGCCCCTGCCTAGTATTTGCAGCACGATGTGGAAAAGCCGCATAGAGGAAAAGCCTCTTTGCCCTGGCATCCGCTCTGGAAAAGCACAGCATTCTTTGGGAAATCAGAGTTCCGTCTGAGGGATGCTCCTGTTGCCTGAGCTGGTCCGCAGAACTGTGTGATAAACCCGCATGGAGCGAAATCCTCTATCCCGGGCATCCCCTCTGCCTGAGAGAAAAGCGCGGTTGTGCCTGTGGAAAGAGGCTTAAGGAAAGGGACACGTTTTTCACTGCGCTCCCCAGGAGCATATCTGTGAAAGTTGCAACACGCTGCCCAGGGAGAAGAGCAGGAGCCATTGGCCTTCTGGTCCAGAAACGGTTGCGAAGCAGGAGAGCCGGCAGTACAAGTATCACCCGCTCGCAGTGCAGAGTCAGAAGCCTGGGTCCTAAGGAGACAGGAGGGGATGAGTAGGAGAGGGCGCTTGCTCCACTCTTAGGAAGGAGTCTGGGCAGAAAGCAGGCCTGTCCTGAACCTCAGGGCCCAAGGAGACAGCAGCTCCTTGGCCACCTGTCCAGTCTCGCATTGAGGAAACCCGTATACAGCGAAAGCCGCTTTGCCTGGGCATCTCCCATGGGAAAGCACAGCGTTCCTTGGGAAATCAGAGTTGGGTTTGGCGATGCTGCTGCTGCTTGTCTGAGCTAGTATCCGCAGCTCGGTGGAAGAAACCCGCATTGAGCGAAATACTCTTTGCCCTAGCATCCCCTTTGCCTGAGAGAGGAGCCAAGTGTGGGGAAGGCGCATCATGCCACCCCAGGAGAAGAGGAGGAGCCGTTGGCCTTTGGGTCGGGAAATGCTCGGGAAGCAGAATAGCCTGCCGTGGCAGGAACAGCTGGCCGGTGGCAAGACAAGTGTCACCCACTCCCTGTGCGGAGAGATTGAAGCCTGGCTGCTAAGGAGACAGGAGGGGATGAGTAGGGCAGGGCGCGTGCTCCACTCTTAGGAAGGAGTCTGGGCAGAAAGCATGCCTGTTCTCAGCCTCTGGGCCCAAGGACACAGCAACTCCTTGGCCACCTGTCCCTGGAGCAGACATGGACTAGCCACCAGGCGCCTATGCTGAACTCGCAGAAACAGCTCCCTGAAATAACGGGGAGTCATATGCCGTCTTCCTCCAGGATGTGGAAGCTTGGATGAGGAACGGGGTTTAAGGGGAATGAGTGGGCACAGTCCCCCTAAGCTCCCTAATCTGTGCACGGGACCTGTGCAGAGATCCTGTCGACTCCTCACTCCTGTGGTGAAGGCACTGGCCTAGATCCCGAGTCTGCCTGAGAGCCGTAGCAAAAAAAAATACTAACCTATCCCAGGAGATAGTAATAGGCATAGAGTGCCATTCTAGGCCAGCACGCTGCTGCAGGGTTGTGACTGTCTGCTTAGTTCGGCATAGCAAGGTGAATCCCGGGCGAAAACTGGGCGCCCGCGAAAACAAGTCCCAAGAGGCACCAGCTCTTTCTCGGCTCTTCTTCCCTGCCACGCAGAGTGAACACCCACAGCCTTTCTGAGGAAGCAGCAGCGAAGTGTGGTTCGTGCCAAGCTGAAAAGCTCTGCGAAAGCATAGCAGTCGCTGGGAAATCAGAGCCGGTTGTGAGGGCTGCTGTTGCTGCTTGCCTTAGCCTAGTATTCACAGCATGATGAGAGAAACCCACATAAGGCGAAAGCCTCTTTGCCCTGACATCCGCTCTGGGAAAGCATAGCATTCTTTGGGAAATCAGAGTCCGGTCTGAGGGATGCTCCTGTTTGCCTGAGCAGGTCTCCTCAGCATGGTGTAATAAAACCCGCATGGAGCGAAATCCTCTATGCCTGGGCATCCCCTCTGCCTGAGAGAGAAGCGCGTTTGCGCCTGTGGAAAAAGCCTTAAGGAAAGGGTCACGTTTTTCACTTTAGTCCCCAGGAGCATGTCTGTGGAAGGTGCAGCCCGCTGC
This sequence comes from Mustela nivalis, assembly GCF_964662115.1. Lineage (NCBI taxonomy): Eukaryota > Metazoa > Chordata > Mammalia > Carnivora > Mustelidae > Mustela > Mustela nivalis. Next base: position 15,053 of record NW_028133516.1, read on the forward strand.
CTGAGAAGGTCAGGAGCCGTTGGCCTTCTGTTCTGGAAACGGTTGCGAAGCAGGAGAGCCGGCCCTGACAGGCACAGCGGCCGGTGGAAATACAAGTGTCACCCGCTCCCAGTGCAGAAAGACAGAAGCCTGGCTGCAAAGGATACAAGAGGGGATGAGTAGGACAGGGCGATCGCTCCACTCTTAGGAAGGATTCTGGGCAGAAAGCATGCCTGTCCTGAACCTCAGGGCCCAAGGAGACAGCAACTCCTTGGCGACCTTCCCTGGGGCAGACATGCGCAAGCCACCAGGCGCCTACGCTCAACTCGCAGCAACAGCTCCCTGAAATAACGGAGAGTCAGATGCTGTCTTCCTCCAGGATGTTGAAGCTTGGAGGAGGCACGGCGTTTAAGGGGAAGGAGTGGGCACAGTCCTCCAAAGCTCCCATATCTGTGCACGGGCCGTGTGCAAGGATCGTGTCGCCGCCTCTCTCCTGTGGTGAGGGCAGTCAGATGCCACCTTCCACCAGATGTGGGAGCAAAGTGGGTAGCAGGGGAAAGAGTGGAGACAGTCCCCCACAGTTCCCCATCCCAGTGCACGGGCCGTGTGCCATGATCATGTAGCCTCCTCTCTCCTGTGGTGAAGGCACTGGCCTAGAACCCGAGTCTGCCTTAGAGCCGGAGCAAAAGGCAAAGCCTGACGTACACCAGGAGAGGGTAATAGGCATAGAGTGCCATGCTAAGCCAAGCATTTTGCTGCAGGGTTGTGACTGTGTCTGCTTAGTTCGGCATAGCAAGGAGAATCCCGATCGTAAACTCGGAGCCCGTGAAAGCAAGTCCCAAGAAGCACCAGCTCTCCCGCGTCTCTTCTTCCCTGCCGCTTAGAGTGAACACCCAAAGCCTTTCTGAGAAAGCAGCAGAGAAGTGCTGATCGTGCCAAACTGAAAACCTCTGCGAAAGGATAGCAGTCGCTGGGAAATGAGAGTCGGTTCTTAGGGCTGCTGTTGCTGCTTGCCTTTGCCTAGTATTCACAGCATGATGGGAGAAACCCGCATAGAGCGAAAGCCTCTTTGCCCTGGCATCCCCTCTGGGCGAGCACAGCATTCTTTGGGAAATCAGAGTCCGGTCTGAGGGATGCTCCTGTTTGTCTGAGCTAGTCTCCTCAGCACGGTGTAATAAACCCGCATGGAGCGAAATCCTCTATGCCTGGGCATCCCATCTGCCTGTGAGAGAAGCGCGGTTGCGCTTGTGGAGAGAGCCTTAAGGAAAGGGACACGTTTTTCACTGCGCTCCCCAGGAGCATATCTGTGAAAGTTGCAGCACGCTGCCCGGGGAGAAGAGCAGGAGCCATTGGCCTTCTGGTCTGGAAACGGTTACGATGCAGGAGAGCCGGCAATACAAGTATCACCCGCTCGCAGTGCAGAGAGACAGAAGCCTGGCTGCTAAGGAGACAGCAGGGGATGAATAGGGAAGGGCGCTCACTCCACTCTTAGGAAGGAGTCTGGGCAGAAAGCATGCCTGTTCTGAACCTCAGGGCCCAAGGAGACAGCAACTCCTTGGCCACCTGTCCCTGGGCAGACATGCGCTAGCCACTAGGAACCTACGCTGAACTCACAGAAACAGCTCCCTGTAATAACGTGGAGTCAGATGCCGTCTTCCTCCAGAATGTGGAAGCTTGGAGGAAGCACGGAATTAAGGGGAAGGAGTGGGGACAGTCACCCAAAGCTCCCTATTCAGTGCACGGGCGGCGTGTAGGGATTCTGTCACCTCTCCTTTCCTGTGGGGAAAGCACTGGCCTAGTCCGCTCATCCGCCTGAGCGCCAGAGTAAAAGGCCAAGCGTTGCCTACACTGGGAGATGGTAGTGTGCATAGAGTGCCATCCTAGGCTACGCACGCTACTGCAGGTTGTTCGCTCTGTCGCTGCAGGGAAGAAGAGCCTAGGGAGAGCTGGTGCCTCTCGGGACTTGCATTCCCGGGCTCCAAGTTCACGCCCGGCGTTCACATTGCTATGCCGTACTAATCAGTCGCAGTCACAACCCAGCAGCAGCGTGCGTGTCCTAGCATGGCACTCTATACCTATTACCATCTCCTGGGGTAGGTAAGGCTTTGCCTATTGCTCTGGCGCTCAGGCAGACTCGGGGTCTAGGCCATGCCTTCACCACAAGAGAGAGGAGGCGACAGGATCACGGCACACGGCCCGTTCACTGGGATGGGGAACTGTGGGGGACTGTCTCCACTCTTTCCCTGGCACACCCCCTGCCACAAACATCGCTGCCACATCTGGTGGAAGGCGGCATCTGACTGCCCGTTTCTCCATGGGGTTTTTTTGCGAGTTCCGGGTATGACACCTGGTGGCAAGCCCAGTCTGCCCTTGGGACAGGTGGCCAAGAGGTGCTGTCCACTTGGGACCAGTGGCACAGGACAATCTTGACTTCTGCCCAGACTCCTTCCTCAGAGTGGAGCACGCGCCTCTGCCCTACTAGTACCCTCATGTCTCTTTAGCAGCCAGGCTTCATCTCTCCGCACAGGGAGCGGGTGACACTTGTCTTGCCACCTTCCACGGAAGGCTATCCTGCTTCCTGAGCATTTCCCGACACCAAGGCCAACGGCTCCTTCTCTTCTCCGGGGGCGGTGTGCTGCGCCTTCCTCCCACTTGGCTTCTCTCTCAGGCAAAGGGGATGTTAGGGCAAAGAGGATTTCGCTCGATGCGGGTATCTTCCACCAAGCTGGAGAGACTAGCTCAGACAAGCAGCAGCAGCATCGCCAAACCAAACTCTGATTTCCCAAGGAACGCTGTGCTTTCCGAGGGGTGATGCCAAGGCAAAGCGTCTTTCGCTGTATACGGGTTTCTCGCACCACGAGACTGGGCTCAGGCAAGCAGCAGCAGCCCGCAGAACATTTCTCAGTGAATGCTGTGCTTTCGCAGAGTCTTTGGCTTGGAGTGAACAGCACTTCGCTGCTGCTCTCAGAAAGGCTTTGGGTGTTCACTCTGCGCGGCAGGGAAGAAGAGCCGCGGGAGAGCTGGTGCCTCTTGGGACTTGCTTTACAAGGCTCCGAGTTTACACCCGGGATTCACCTTGCTATACCGAGCTAAGCAGACACAGTCACAACCCTGCAGCAGCGTGCTTGGCCTAGCATGGCACTCTATGCCTTTTACCATTTCCTGGGGTAGCTTAGGCTTTGCCTTTTACTCCGGCTCTCAGGCAGACTCGGGCTCTAGGCCAGTGCCTTCACCACAGGAGAGAGGAGGCCACAGGATCCCTGCACAGGGACCGTGCACAGATAAGGGAGCTTTGGGGGACTGTGCGCACTCTTTCTCCTTAAACCCCGTTCCTCATCCAAGCTTCCACCTCCTGGAGGAAGACGGCATCTGACTCCCCGTTATTTCAGGGAGCTGTTTCTGCGAGTTCAGCGTAGGCGCCTGGTGGCTAGCGCATGTCTGCCCCAAGGACAGGTGGCCAAGGAGCTGCTGTGTCCTTGGGCCCAGAAGCTCAGGACAGGCATGCTTTCTGCCCAGACTCCTTCCTAAGAGTGGAGTGAGCGCCCTGCCCTACTCATCCCCTCCTGTCTCCTTAGCAGCCGGGCTTCTGTCTGTCTGCACTGGGAGCGGGTGACACTTGTATTTCCACCGGCCGCTGTGCCTGCCAGGGCTGGCTCTCTTGCTTCGCAACCGTTTCCAGACCAGAAGGCCAACGGCTACTGCTCTTCTCCCCGGGCAGCGTGCTGTACTTTCCACAGACATGCTCCTGGGGACCACAGTGACGAACGTGTCCCTTTCCTTAAGGCTCTTTCCACAGGCGCAACTGCGCTTCTCTCTCAGGCAGAGGGGATGCCCAGGCATAGAGGATTTTGGTCCATGCGGGTTTATCACACCGTGCTGAGGAGACCAGCTCAGGCAAACAGGAGCATCCCTCAGACCGGACTCTGATTTCCCAAAGAATGCTGTGCTCTCCCAGT